>NW_027590252.1:0-242500 GCF_964213995.1 Mustelus asterias
GGAGCTGTGTTGGGTCAGTGATGTCGGAGTTGGAGCTGTGTTGTGTCAGTGATGTCGGTGTTGGAGCTGTGTTGGTTCAGTGCTGTCGGTGCTGGTGCTGTGTTGGGCCAGTGATGTCGGTGTTGGTGCTGTGTTGGGCCAGTGATGTCGGTGTTGGAGCAGTGTTGGATCAGTGATGTCGGTGTTGGAGCTGTGTTGGGTCAGTGATGTCAGTGTTGGAGCTGTGTTGGGTCTGCGATGTCGGTGTTGGAGCTGTGTTGTGTCAGTGACGTCGGTGTTGGAGCTGTGTTGGGTCAGCGATGTCGGTGTTGGAGCTGTGTTGGGCCAGTGATGTCGGAGTTGGAGCTGTGTTGGGTCAGTGATGTCGGTGTTGGAGCTGTGTTGGGTCAGTGATGTCGGTGTTGGAGCTGTGTTGGGCCAGTGATGTCGGAGTTGGACCTGTGTTGGGTCAGTGATGTTGGTGTTGGAGCTGTGTTGGGTCAGTGATGTCGGTGTTGGAGCTGTGTTGGGTCAGTGATGTCGGAGTTGGAGCTGTGTTGGGTCAGTGATGTCGGTGTTGGAGCTGTGTTGGGTCAGTGATGTCGGTGTTGGAGCAGTGTTGGGTCAGTGATGTCGGTGTTGGAGCTGTGTTGGGTCGGTGATGTCGGAGTTGGTGCTGTGTTGGGTCGGTGATGTCGGTGTTGGAGCTGTGTTGGGTCAGTGATGTCGGTGTTGGAGCTGTGTTGGGTCAGTGATGTCGGTGTTGGTGCTGTGTTGGGTCGGTGATGTCGGTGTTGGAGCTGTGTTGGGTCAGTGATGTCGGTGTTGGTGCTGTGTTGGGTCAGTGATGTCGGTGTTGGAGCTGTGTTGGGCCAGTGATGTCGGTGTTGGTGCTGTGTTGGGCCAGTGATGTCGGTGTTGGAGCAGTGTTGGGTCAGTGATGTCGGTGTTGGAGCTGTGTTGGGTCAGTGATGTCAGTGTTGGAGCTGTGTTGGGTCAGCGATGTCGGTGTTGGAGCTGTGTTGTGTCAGTGATGTCGGTGTTGGAGCTGTGTTGGGTCAGTGATGTCGGTGTTGGAGCTGTGCTGGGTCAGCGATGTCGGTGTTGGAGCTGTGTTGGGTCAGTGATGTCGGTGTTGGAGCTGTGTTGGGTCAGCGATGTCGGTGTTGGAGCTGTGTTGGGCCAGTGATGTCGGAGTTGGAGCTGTGTTGGGTCAGCGATGTCGGTGTTGGAGCTGTGTTTGGTCAGTGATGTCGGTGTTGGAGCTGTGTTGGATCAGTGATGTCGGTGTTGGAGCTGTGTTGGGTCAGTGATGTCGGTGTTGGAGCTGTGTTGGGCCAGTGATGTCGGTGTTGGAGCTGTGTTGGGTCAGTGATGTCGGTGTTGGAGCTGTGTTGGGTCAGTGATGTCGGTGTTGGAGCTGTGTTGGGTCAGTGATGTCGGAGTTGGTGCTGTGTTGGGTCAGTGATGTCGGTGTTGGTGCTGTGTTGGGTCAGTGATGTCGGTGTTGGAGCTGTGTTGGGTCAGTGATGTCGGTGTTGGCGCTGTGTTGGGTCAGTGATGTCGGTGTTGGAGCTGTGTTGGGCCAGCGATGTCGGTGTTGGAGCTGTGTTGGGCCAGCGATGTCGGTGTTGGAGCTGTGTTGGGCCAGCGATGTCGGTGATGGTGCTGTGTTGGGTCAGTGATGTCAGTGTTGGAGCTGTGTTGGGTCAGCGATGTCGGTGTTGGAGCTGTGTTGGACCAGCGATGTCGGTGTTGGAACTATATTGGGTCAGTGATGTCGGTGTTGGAGCTGTGTTGGGCCAGTGATGTCGGTGTTTGAGCTGTGTTGGGCCAGTGATGTCGATGTTGGATCTGTGTTGGGCCAGTGATGTCGGTGTTGGAGCTGTGTTGGGTCAGTGATGTCGGTGTTGGAGCTGTGTTGGGTCAGCGACAACGGTGTTGGTGCTGTGTTGGGTCAGTGATGTCGGTGTTGGAGCTGTGTTGGGTCAGTGATGTCGGTGTTGGAGCTGTGTTGGGTCAGTGATGTCGGTGTTGGAGCTGTGTTGGGCCCGTGATGTCGGTGTTGGAACTGTGTTGGGCCAGTGATGACGGTGTTGGAGCTGTGTTGGGTCAGCGATGTCGGTGTTGGAGCTGTCTTGGGTCAGTGATGTCGTTGTTGGAGCTGTGTTGGGTCAGTGATGTCGGTGTTGGAGCTGTGCTGGGTCAGCGATGTCGGTGTTGGAGCTGTGTTGGGTCAGTGATGTCGGAGTTGGAGCTGTGTTGGGTCAGTGATGTTGCTGTTGGAGCTGTGTTGGGTCAGTGATGTCGGTGTTGGAGCTGTGTTGGTTCAGTGCTGTCGGTGTTGGTGCTGTGTTGGGCCAGTGATGTCGGTGTTGGTGCTGTGTTGGGCCAGTGATGTCGGTGTTGGAGCAGTGTTGGGTCAGTGATGTCGGTGTTGGAGCTGTGTTGGGTCAGTGATGTCAGTGTTGGAGCTGTGTTGGGTCAGCGATGTCGGTGTTGGAGCTGTGTTGTGTCAGTGACGTCGGTGTTGGAGCTGTGTTGGGTCAGTGATGTCGGTGTTGGAGCTGTGTTGGGTCAGCAATGTCGGTGTTGGAACTTGATTGGGTCAGTGATGTCGGTGTTGGAGCTGTGTTGGGCCAGTGATGTCGGTGTTGGAGCTGTGTTGGGTCAGCGATGTCGGTGTTGGAGCTGTGTTGGGTCAGCGATGTCGGAGTGGGAGCTGTGTTGGGTCAGTGATGTCGGTGTTGGAGCTGTGTTGGGTCAGCGATGTCGGAGTTGGAGCTGTGTTGGGTCAGTGATGTCGGAGTTGGAGCTGTGTTGGGTCAGTGATGTCGGTGTTGGAGCTGTGTTTGGTCAGCGATGTCGGTGTTGGAGCTGTGTTGGGTCAGTGATGTCGGTGTTGGAGCTGTGTTGGGCCAGTGATGTCAGTGTTGGAGCTTTGTTGGGTCAGTGATGTCGGAGTTGGTGCTGTGTTGGGTCAGCGATGTCGGAGTTGGAGCTGTGTTGGGTCAGTGATGACGGTGTTGGAGCTGTGTTGGGACAGTGATGTCGGTGTTGGAGCTGTGTTGGGTCAGTGATGTCGGTGTTGGAACTGGATTGGGTCAGTGATTTCGCTGTTGGAGCTGCGTTGGGTCAGTGATGTCGGTGTTGGTGCTGTGTTGGGTCAGTGATGTCGGTGTTGGAGCTGTGTTGGGCCAGTGATGTCGGAGTTGGAGCTGTGTTGGGCCAGTGATGTCGGAGTTGGAGCTGTGTTGGGTCAGTGATGTCGGTGTTGGAGCTGTGTTGGGTCAGTGATGTCGGTGTTGGAGCTGTGTTGGGTCAGTGATGTTGGTGTTGGAGCTATGTTGGGTCAGTGATGTCGGCGTTGGAGCTGTGTTGGGTCAGTGATGTCGGAGTTGGAGCTGTGTTGTGTCAGTGATGTCGGTGTTGGAGCTGTGTTGGTTCAGTGCTGTCGGTGCTGGTGCTGTGTTGGGCCAGTGATGTCGGTGTTGGTGCTGTGTTGGGCCAGTGATGTCGGTGTTGGAGCAGTGTTGGATCAGTGATGTCGGTGTTGGAGCTGTGTTGGGTCAGTGATGTCAGTGTTGGAGCTGTGTTGGGTCTGCGATGTCGGTGTTGGAGCTGTGTTGTGTCAGTGACGTCGGTGTTGGAGCTGTGTTGGGTCAGCGATGTCGGTGTTGGAGCTGTGTTGGGCCAGTGATGTCGGAGTTGGAGCAGTGTTGGGTCAGTGATGTCGGTGTTGGAGCTGTGTTGGGTCAGTGATGTCGGTGTTGGAGCTGTGTTGGGCCAGTGATGTCGGAGTTGGACCTGTGTTGGGTCAGTGATGTTGGTGTTGGAGCTGTGTTGGGTCAGTGATGTCGGTGTTGGAGCTGTGTTGGGTCAGTGATGTCGGAGTTGGAGCTGTGTTGGGTCAGTGATGTCGGTGTTGGAGCTGTGTTGGTTCAGTGCTGTCGGTGTTGGTGCTGTGTTGGGCCAGTGATGTCGGTGTTGGAGCTGTGTTGTGTCAGTGATGTCGGTGTTGGAGCTGTGTTGGGTCAGTGATGTCGGTGTTGGAGCAGTGTTGGGTCAGTGATGTCGGTGTTGGAGCTGTGTTGGGTCGGTGATGTCGGAGTTGGTGCTGTGTTGGGTCGGTGATGTCGGTGTTGGAGCTGTGTTGGGTCAGTGATGTCGGTGTTGGAGCTGTGTTGGGTCAGTGATGTCGGTGTTGGTGCTGTGTTGGGTCGGTGATGTCGGTGTTGGAGCTGTGTTGGGTCAGTGATGTCGGTGTTGGTGCTGTGTTGGGTCAGTGATGTCGGTGTTGGAGCTGTGTTGGGTCAGTGATGTCGGTGTTGGCGCTGTGTTGGGTCAGCGATGTCGGTGTTGGAGCTGTGTTGGGCCAGCGATGTCGGTGTTGGAGCTGTGTTGGGCCAGCGATGTCGGTGTTGGAGCTGTGTTGGGCCAGCGATGTCGGTGATGGTGCTGTGTTGGGTCAGTGATGTCAGTGTTGGAGCTGTGTTGGGTCAGCGATGTCGGTGTTGGAGCTGTGTTGGACCAGCGATGTCGGTGTTGGAACTATATTGGGTCAGTGATGTCGGTGTTGGAGCTGTGTTGGGCCAGTGATGTCGGTGTTTGAGCTGTGTTGGGCCAGTGATGTCGATGTTGGATCTGTGTTGGGCCAGTGATGTCGGTGTTGGAGCTGTGTTGGGTCAGTGATGTCGGTGTTGGAGCTGTGTTGGGTCAGCGACAACGGTGTTGGTGCTGTGTTGGGTCAGTGATGTCGGTGTTGGAGCTGTGTTGGGTCAGTGATGTCGGTGTTGGAGCTGTGTTGGGTCAGTGATGTCGGTGTTGGAGCTGTGTTGGGCCCGTGATGTCGGTGTTGGAACTGTGTTGGGCCAGTGATGACGGTGTTGGAGCTGTGTTGGGTCAGCGATTTCGGTGTTGGAGCTGTCTTGGGTCAGTGATGTCGTTGTTGGAGCTGTGTTGGGTCAGTGATGTCGGTGTTGGAGCTGTGTTGGGTCAGCGATGTCGGTGTTGGAGCTGTGTTGGGTCAGTGATGTCGGAGTTGGAGCTGTGTTGGGTCAGTGATGTTGGTGTTGGAGCTGTGTTGGGTCAGTGATGTCGGTGTTGGAGCTGTGTTGGTTCAGTGCTGTCGGTGTTGGTGCTGTGTTGGGCCAGTGATGTCGGTGTTGGTGCTGTGTTGGGCCAGTGATGTCGGTGTTGGAGCAGTGTTGGGTCAGTGATGTCGGTGTTGGAGCTGTGTTGGGTCAGTGATGTCAGTGTTGGAGCTGTGTTGGGTCAGCGATGTCGGTGTTGGAGCTGTGTTGTGTCAGTGACGTCGGTGTTGGAGCTGTGTTGGGTCAGCGATGTCGGTGTTGGAGCTGTGTTGGGTCAGCAATGTCGGTGTTGGAACTGGATTGGGTCAGTGATGTCGGTGTTGGAGCTGTGTTGGGTCAGTGATGTCGGTGTTGGAGCTGTGTTGGGTCAGCGATGTCGGTGTTGGAGCTGTGTTGGGTCAGCGATGTCGGAGTGGGAGCTGTGTTGGGTCAGTGATGTCGGTGTTGGAGCTGTGTTGGGTCAGCGATGTCGGAGTTGGAGCTGTGTTGGGTCAGTGATGTCGGAGTTGGAGCTGTGTTGGGTCAGTGATGTCGGTGTTGGAGCTGTGTTTGGTCAGCGATGTCGGTGTTGGAGCTGTGTTGGGTCAGTGATGTCGGTGTTGGAGCTGTGTTGGGCCAGTGATGTCAGTGTTGGAGCTTTGTTGGGTCAGTGATGTCGGAGTTGGTGCTGTGTTGGGTCAGCGATGTCGGCGTTGGAGCTGTGTTGGGTCAGTGATGACGGTGTTGGAGCTGTGTTGGGACAGTGATGTCGGTGTTGGAGCTGTGTTGGGTCAGTGATGTCGGTGTTGGAACTGGATTGGGTCAGTGATTTCGCTGTTGGAGCTGTGTTGGGTCAGTGATGTCGGTGTTGGTGCTGTGTTGGGTCAGTGATGTCGGTGTTGGAGCTGTGTTGGGCCAGTGATGTCGGAGTTGGAGCTGTGTTGGGTCAGTGATGTCGGTGTTGGAGCTGTGTTGGGTCAGTGATGTCGGTGTTGGAGCTGTGTTGGGCCAGTGATGTCGGAGTTGGAGCTGTGTTGGGTCAGTGATGTTGGTGTTGGAGCTATGTTGGGTCAGTGATGTCGGTGTTGGAGCTGTGTTGGGTCAGTGATGTCGGAGTTGGAGCTGTGTTGGGTCAGTGATGTCGGTGTTGGAGCTGTGTTGGTTCAGTGCTGTCGGTGTTGGAGCTGTGTTGGGTCAGTGATGTCGGTGTTGGAGCTGTGTTGGGTCAGTGATGTCGGTGTTGGAGCTGTGTTGGGTCAGTGATGTCGGAGTTGGAGCTGTGTTGGGTCAGTGATGTCGGTGTTGGAGCTGTGTTGGGCCAGTGATGTCGGTGTTGGTGCTGTGTTGGGCCAGTGATGTCGGTGTTGGTGCTGTGTTGGATCAGTGATGTCGGTGTTGGAGCTGTGTTGGGTCAGTGATGTCAGTGTTGGAGCTGTGTTGGGTCTGCGATGTCGGTGTTGGAGCTGTGTTGTGTCAGTGACGTCGGTGTTGGAGCTGTGTTGGGTCAGCGATGTCGGTGTTGGAGCTGTGTTGGGCCAGTGATGTCGGAGTTGGAGCTGTGTTGGGTCAGTGATGTCGGTGTTGGAGCTGTGTTGGGTCAGTGATGTCGGTGTTGGAGCTGTGTTGGGCCAGTGATGTCGGAGTTGGAGCTGTGTTGGGTCAGTGATGTTGGTGTTGGAGCTGTGTTGGGTCAGTGATGTCGGTGTTGGAGCTGTGTTGGGTCAGCGATGTCGGTGTTGGAGCTGTGTTGGGTCAGTGATGTCGGAGTTGGAGCTGTGTTGGGTCAGTGATGTTGGTGTTGGAGCTGTGTTGGGTCAGTGATGTCGGTGTTGGAGCTGTGTTGGTTCAGTGCTGTCGGTGTTGGTGCTGTGTTGGGCCAGTGATGTCGGTGTTGGTGCTGTGTTGGGCCAGTGATGTCGGTGTTGGAGCAGTGTTGGGTCAGTGATGTCGGTGTTGGAGCTGTGTTGGGTCAGTGATGTCAGTGTTGGAGCTGTGTTGGGTCAGCGATGTCGGTGTTGGAGCTGTGTTGTGTCAGTGACGTCGGTGTTGGAGCTGTGTTGGGTCAGTGATGTCGGTGTTGGAGCTGTGTTGGGTCAGCAATGTCGGTGTTGGAACTGGATTGGGTCAGTGATGTCGGTGTTGGAGCTGTGTTGGGTCAGTGATGTCGGTGTTGGAGCTGTGTTGGGTCAGCGATGTCGGTGTTGGAGCTGTGTTGGGTCAGCGATGTCGGAGTGGGAGCTGTGTTGGGTCAGTGATGTCGGTGTTGGAGCTGTGTTGGGTCAGCGATGTCGGAGTTGGAGCTGTGTTGGGTCAGTGATGTCGGAGTTGGAGCTGTGTTGGGTCAGTGATGTCGGTGTTGGAGCTGTGTTTGGTCAGCGATGTCGGTGTTGGAGCTGTGTTGGGTCAGTGATGTCGGTGTTGGAGCTGTGTTGGGCCAGTGATGTCAGTGTTGGAGCTTTGCTGGGTCAGTGATGTCGGAGTTGGTGCTGTGTTGGGTCAGCGATGTCGGTGTTGGAGCTGTGTTGGGTCAGTGATGACGGTGTTGGAGCTGTGTTGGGACAGTGATGTCAGTGTTGGAGCTGTGTTGGGTCAGTGATGTCGGTGTTGGAACTGGATTGGGTCAGTGATTTCGCTGTTGGAGCTGTGTTGGGTCAGTGATGTCGGTGTTGGTGCTGTGTTGGGTCAGTGATGTCGGTGTTGGAGCTGTGTTGGGCCAGTGATGTCGGAGTTGGAGCTGTGTTGGGCCAGTGATGTCGGAGTTAGAGCTGTGTTGGGTCAGTGATGTCGGTGTTGGAGCTGTGTTGGGTCAGTGATGTCGGTGTTGGAGCTGTGTTGGGCCAGTGATGTCGGAGTTGGAGCTGTGTTGGGTCAGTGATGTTGGTGTTGGAGCTATGTTGGGTCAGTGATGTCGGTGTTGGAGCTGTGTTGGGTCAGTGATGTCGGAGTTGGAGCTGTGTTGTGTCAGTGATGTCGGTGTTGGAGCTGTGTTGGTTCAGTGCTGTCGGTGCTGGTGCTGTGTTGGGCCAGTGATGTCGGTGTTGGTGCTGTGTTGGGCCAGTGATGTCGGTGTTGGTGCTGTGTTGGGCCAGTGATGTCGGTGTTGGAGCAGTGTTGGATCAGTGATGTCGGTGTTGGAGCTGTGTTGGGTCAGTGATGTCAGTGTTGGAGCTGTGTTGGGTCAGTGATGTCGGTGTTGGAGCTGTGTTGGGTCAGTGATGTCGGTGTTGGAGCTGTGTTGGGTCAGTGATGTCGGAGTTGGTGCTGTGTTGGGTCAGTGATGTCGGTGTTGGAGCTGTGTTGGGTCAGTGATGTCGGTGTTGGAGCTGTGTTGGGTCAGTGATGTCGGAGTTGGAGCTGTGTTGGGTCAGTGATGTCGGTGTTGGAGCTGTGTTGGTTCAGTGCTGTCGGTGTTGGTGCTGTGTTGGGCCAGTGATGTCGGTGTTGGAGCTGTGTTGGGTCAGTGATGTCGGTGTTGGAGCAGTGTTGGGTCAGTGATGTCGGTGTTGGAGCTGTGTTGGGTCGGTGATGTCGGAGTTGGTGCTGTGTTGGGTCGGTGATGTCGGTGTTGGAGCTGTGTTGGGTCAGTGATGTCGGTGTTGGAGCTGTGTTGGGTCAGTGATGTCGGTGTTGGAGCTGTGTTGGGTCAGTGATGTCGGTGTTGGAGCTGTGTTGGGCCCGTGATGTCGGTGTTGGAACTGTGTTGGGCCAGTGATGACGGTGTTGGAGCTGTGTTGGGTCAGCGATGTCGGTGTTGGAGCTGTCTTGGGTCAGTGATGTCGTTGTTGGAGCTGTGTTGGGTCAGTGATGTCGGTGTTGGAGCTGTGTTGGGTCAGCGATGTCGGTGTTGGAGCTGTGTTGGGTCAGTGATGTCGGAGTTGGAGCTGTGTTGGGTCAGTGATGTTGGTGTTGGAGCTGTGTTGGGTCAGTGATGTCGGTGTTGGAGCTGTGTTGGTTCAGTGCTGTCGGTGTTGGTGCTGTGTTGGGCCAGTGATGTCGGTGTTGGTGCTGTGTTGGGCCAGTGATGTCGGTGTTGGAGCAGTGTTGGGTCAGTGATGTCGGTGTTGGAGCTGTGTTGGGTCAGTGATGTCAGTGTTGGAGCTGTGTTGGGTCAGCGATGTCGGTGTTGGAGCTGTGTTGTGTCAGTGATGTCGGTGTTGGAGCTGTGTTGGGTCAGTGATGTCGGTGTTGGAGCTGTGCTGGGTCAGCGATGTCGGTGTTGGAGCTGTGTTGGGTCAGTGATGTCGGTGTTGGAGCTGTGTTGGGTCAGCGATGTCGGTGTTGGAGCTGTGTTGGGCCAGTGATGTCGGAGTTGGAGCTGTGTTGGGTCAGCGATGTCGGTGTTGGAGCTGTGTTTGGTCAGTGATGTCGGTGTTGGAGCTGTGTTGGATCAGTGATGTCGGTGTTGGAGCTGTGTTGGGTCAGTGATGTCGGTGTTGGAGCTGTGTTGGGCCAGTGATGTCGGTGTTGGAGCTGTGTTGGGTCAGTGATGTCGGTGTTGGAGCTGTGTTGGGTCAGTGATGTCGGTGTTGGAGCTGTGTTGGGTCAGTGATGTCGGAGTTGGTGCTGTGTTGGGTCAGTGATGTCGGTGTTGGTGCTGTGTTGGGTCAGTGATGTCGGTGTTGGAGCTGTGTTGGGTCAGTGATGTCGGTGTTGGCGCTGTGTTGGGTCAGTGATGTCGGTGTTGGAGCTGTGTTGGGCCAGCGATGTCGGTGTTGGAGCTGTGTTGGGCCAGCGATGTCGGTGTTGGAGCTGTGTTGGGCCAGCGATGTCGGTGATGGTGCTGTGTTGGGTCAGTGATGTCAGTGTTGGAGCTGTGTTGGGTCAGCGATGTCGGTGTTGGAGCTGTGTTGGACCAGCGATGTCGGTGTTGGAACTATATTGGGTCAGTGATGTCGGTGTTGGAGCTGTGTTGGGCCAGTGATGTCGGTGTTTGAGCTGTGTTGGGCCAGTGATGTCGATGTTGGATCTGTGTTGGGCCAGTGATGTCGGTGTTGGAGCTGTGTTGGGTCAGTGATGTCGGTGTTGGAGCTGTGTTGGGTCAGCGACAACGGTGTTGGTGCTGTGTTGGGTCAGTGATGTCGGTGTTGGAGCTGTGTTGGGTCAGTGATGTCGGTGTTGGAGCTGTGTTGGGTCAGTGATGTCGGTGTTGGAGCTGTGTTGGGCCCGTGATGTCGGTGTTGGAACTGTGTTGGGCCAGTGATGACGGTGTTGGAGCTGTGTTGGGTCAGCGATGTCGGTGTTGGAGCTGTCTTGGGTCAGTGATGTCGTTGTTGGAGCTGTGTTGGGTCAGTGATGTCGGTGTTGGAGCTGTGTTGGGTCAGCGATGTCGGTGTTGGAGCTGTGTTGGGTCAGTGATGTCGGAGTTGGAGCTGTGTTGGGTCAGTGATGTTGGTGTTGGAGCTGTGTTGGGTCAGTGATGTCGGTGTTGGAGCTGTGTTGGTTCAGTGCTGTCGGTGTTGGTGCTGTGTTGGGCCAGTGATGTCGGTGTTGGTGCTGTGTTGGGCCAGTGATGTCGGTGTTGGAGCAGTGTTGGGTCAGTGATGTCGGTGTTGGAGCTGTGTTGGGTCAGTGATGTCAGTGTTGGAGCTGTGTTGGGTCAGCGATGTCGGTGTTGGAGCTGTGTTGTGTCAGTGACGTCGGTGTTGGAGCTGTGTTGGGTCAGTGATGTCGGTGTTGGAGCTGTGTTGGGTCAGCAATGTCGGTGTTGGAACTTGATTGGGTCAGTGATGTCGGTGTTGGAGCTGTGTTGGGTCAGCGATGTCGGTGTTGGAGCTGTGTTGGGTCAGCGATGTCGGTGTTGGAGCTGTGTTGGGTCAGCGATGTCGGAGTGGGAGCTGTGTTGGGTCAGTGATGTCGGTGTTGGAGCTGTGTTGGGTCAGCGATGTCGGAGTTGGAGCTGTGTTGGGTCAGTGATGTCGGAGTTGGAGCTGTGTTGGGTCAGTGATGTCGGTGTTGGAGCTGTGTTTGGTCAGCGATGTCGGTGTTGGAGCTGTGTTGGGTCAGTGATGTCGGTGTTGGAGCTGTGTTGGGCCAGTGATGTCAGTGTTGGAGCTTTGTTGGGTCAGTGATGTCGGAGTTGGTGCTGTGTTGGGTCAGCGATGTCGGAGTTGGAGCTGTGTTGGGTCAGTGATGACGGTGTTGGAGCTGTGTTGGGACAGTGATGTCGGTGTTGGAGCTGTGTTGGGTCAGTGATGTCGGTGTTGGAACTGGATTGGGTCAGTGATTTCGCTGTTGGAGCTGTGTTGGGTCAGTGATGTCGGTGTTGGTGCTGTGTTGGGTCAGTGATGTCGGTGTTGGAGCTGTGTTGGGCCAGTGATGTCGGAGTTGGAGCTGTGTTGGGCCAGTGATGTCGGAGTTGGAGCTGTGTTGGGTCAGTGATGTCGGTGTTGGAGCTGTGTTGGGTCAGTGATGTCGGTGTTGGAGCTGTGTTGGGTCAGTGATGTCGGTGTTGGAGCTATGTTGGGTCAGTGATGTCGGCGTTGGAGCTGTGTTGGGTCAGTGATGTCGGAGTTGGAGCTGTGTTGTGTCAGTGATGTCGGTGTTGGAGCTGTGTTGGTTCAGTGCTGTCGGTGCTGGTGCTGTGTTGGGCCAGTGATGTCGGTGTTGGTGCTGTGTTGGGCCAGTGATGTCGGTGTTGGAGCAGTGTTGGATCAGTGATGTCGGTGTTGGAGCTGTGTTGGGTCAGTGATGTCAGTGTTGGAGCTGTGTTGGGTCTGCGATGTCGGTGTTGGAGCTGTGTTGTGTCAGTGACGTCGGTGTTGGAGCTGTGTTGGGTCAGCGATGTCGGTGTTGGAGCTGTGTTGGGCCAGTGATGTCGGAGTTGGAGCTGTGTTGGGTCAGTGATGTCGGTGTTGGAGCTGTGTTGGGTCAGTGATGTCGGTGTTGGAGCTGTGTTGGGCCAGTGATGTCGGAGTTGGACCTGTGTTGGGTCAGTGATGTTGGTGTTGGAGCTGTGTTGGGTCAGTGATGTCGGTGTTGGAGCTGTGTTGGGTCAGTGATGTCGGAGTTGGAGCTGTGTTGGGTCAGTGATGTCGGTGTTGGAGCTGTGTTGGGTCAGTGATGTCGGTGTTGGAGCAGTGTTGGGTCAGTGATGTCGGTGTTGGAGCTGTGTTGGGTCGGTGATGTCGGAGTTGGTGCTGTGTTGGGTCGGTGATGTCGGTGTTGGAGCTGTGTTGGGTCAGTGATGTCGGTGTTGGAGCTGTGTTGGGTCAGTGATGTCGGTGTTGGTGCTGTGTTGGGTCGGTGATGTCGGTGTTGGAGCTGTGTTGGGTCAGTGATGTCGGTGTTGGTGCTGTGTTGGGTCAGTGATGTCGGTGTTGGAGCTGTGTTGGGCCAGTGATGTCGGTGTTGGTGCTGTGTTGGGCCAGTGATGTCGGTGTTGGAGCAGTGTTGGGTCAGTGATGTCGGTGTTGGAGCTGTGTTGGGTCAGTGATGTCAGTGTTGGAGCTGTGTTGGGTCAGCGATGTCGGTGTTGGAGCTGTGTTGTGTCAGTGATGTCGGTGTTGGAGCTGTGTTGGGTCAGTGATGTCGGTGTTGGAGCTGTGCTGGGTCAGCGATGTCGGTGTTGGAGCTGTGTTGGGTCAGTGATGTCGGTGTTGGAGCTGTGTTGGGTCAGCGATGTCGGTGTTGGAGCTGTGTTGGGCCAGTGATGTCGGAGTTGGAGCTGTGTTGGGTCAGCGATGTCGGTGTTGGAGCTGTGTTTGGTCAGTGATGTCGGTGTTGGAGCTGTGTTGGATCAGTGATGTCGGTGTTGGAGCTGTGTTGGGTCAGTGATGTCGGTGTTGGAGCTGTGTTGGGCCAGTGATGTCGGTGTTGGAGCTGTGTTGGGTCAGTGATGTCGGTGTTGGAGCTGTGTTGGGTCAGTGATGTCGGTGTTGGAGCTGTGTTGGGTCAGTGATGTCGGAGTTGGTGCTGTGTTGGGTCAGTGATGTCGGTGTTGGTGCTGTGTTGGGTCAGTGATGTCGGTGTTGGAGCTGTGTTGGGTCAGTGATGTCGGTGTTGGCGCTGTGTTGGGTCAGTGATGTCGGTGTTGGAGCTGTGTTGGGCCAGCGATGTCGGTGTTGGAGCTGTGTTGGGCCAGCGATGTCGGTGTTGGAGCTGTGTTGGGCCAGCGATGTCGGTGATGGTGCTGTGTTGGGTCAGTGATGTCAGTGTTGGAGCTGTGTTGGGTCAGCGATGTCGGTGTTGGAGCTGTGTTGGACCAGCGATGTCGGTGTTGGAACTATATTGGGTCAGTGATGTCGGTGTTGGAGCTGTGTTGGGCCAGTGATGTCGGTGTTTGAGCTGTGTTGGGCCAGTGATGTCGATGTTGGATCTGTGTTGGGCCAGTGATGTCGGTGTTGGAGCTGTGTTGGGTCAGTGATGTCGGTGTTGGAGCTGTGTTGGGTCAGCGACAACGGTGTTGGTGCTGTGTTGGGTCAGTGATGTCGGTGTTGGAGCTGTGTTGGGTCAGTGATGTCGGTGTTGGAGCTGTGTTGGGTCAGTGATGTCGGTGTTGGAGCTGTGTTGGGCCCGTGATGTCGGTGTTGGAACTGTGTTGGGCCAGTGATGACGGTGTTGGAGCTGTGTTGGGTCAGCGATGTCGGTGTTGGAGCTGTCTTGGGTCAGTGATGTCGTTGTTGGAGCTGTGTTGGGTCAGTGATGTCGGTGTTGGAGCTGTGTTGGGTCAGCGATGTCGGTGTTGGAGCTGTGTTGGGTCAGTGATGTCGGAGTTGGAGCTGTGTTGGGTCAGTGATGTTGCTGTTGGAGCTGTGTTGGGTCAGTGATGTCGGTGTTGGAGCTGTGTTGGTTCAGTGCTGTCGGTGTTGGTGCTGTGTTGGGCCAGTGATGTCGGTGTTGGTGCTGTATTGGGCCAGTGATGTCGGTGTTGGAGCAGTGTTGGGTCAGTGATGTCGGTGTTGGAGCTGTGTTGGGTCAGTGATGTCAGTGTTGGAGCTGTGTTGGGTCAGCGATGTCGGTGTTGGAGCTGTGTTGTGTCAGTGACGTCGGTGTTGGAGCTGTGTTGGGTCAGTGATGTCGGTGTTGGAGCTGTGTTGGGTCAGCAATGTCGGTGTTGGAACTTGATTGGGTCAGTGATGTCGGTGTTGGAGCTGTGTTGGGCCAGTGATGTCGGTGTTGGAGCTGTGTTGGGTCAGCGATGTCGGTGTTGGAGCTGTGTTGGGTCAGCGATGTCGGAGTGGGAGCTGTGTTGGGTCAGTGATGTCGGTGTTGGAGCTGTGTTGGGTCAGCGATGTCGGAGTTGGAGCTGTGTTGGGTCAGTGATGTCGGAGTTGGAGCTGTGTTGGGTCAGTGATGTCGGTGTTGGAGCTGTGTTTGGTCAGCGATGTCGGTGTTGGAGCTGTGTTGGGTCAGTGATGTCGGTGTTGGAGCTGTGTTGGGCCAGTGATGTCAGTGTTGGAGCTTTGTTGGGTCAGTGATGTCGGAGTTGGTGCTGTGTTGGGTCAGCGATGTCGGAGTTGGAGCTGTGTTGGGTCAGTGATGACGGTGTTGGAGCTGTGTTGGGACAGTGATGTCGGTGTTGGAGCTGTGTTGGGTCAGTGATGTCGGTGTTGGAACTGGATTGGGTCAGTGATTTCGCTGTTGGAGCTGCGTTGGGTCAGTGATGTCGGTGTTGGTGCTGTGTTGGGTCAGTGATGTCGGTGTTGGAGCTGTGTTGGGCCAGTGATGTCGGAGTTGGAGCTGTGTTGGGCCAGTGATGTCGGAGTTGGAGCTGTGTTGGGTCAGTGATGTCGGTGTTGGAGCTGTGTTGGGTCAGTGATGTCGGTGTTGGAGCTGTGTTGGGTCAGTGATGTTGGTGTTGGAGCTATGTTGGGTCAGTGATGTCGGCGTTGGAGCTGTGTTGGGTCAGTGATGTCGGAGTTGGAGCTGTGTTGTGTCAGTGATGTCGGTGTTGGAGCTGTGTTGGTTCAGTGCTGTCGGTGCTGGTGCTGTGTTGGGCCAGTGATGTCGGTGTTGGTGCTGTGTTGGGCCAGTGATGTCGGTGTTGGAGCAGTGTTGGATCAGTGATGTCGGTGTTGGAGCTGTGTTGGGTCAGTGATGTCAGTGTTGGAGCTGTGTTGGGTCTGCGATGTCGGTGTTGGAGCTGTGTTGTGTCAGTGACGTCGGTGTTGGAGCTGTGTTGGGTCAGCGATGTCGGTGTTGGAGCTGTGTTGGGCCAGTGATGTCGGAGTTGGAGCAGTGTTGGGTCAGTGATGTCGGTGTTGGAGCTGTGTTGGGTCAGTGATGTCGGTGTTGGAGCTGTGTTGGGCCAGTGATGTCGGAGTTGGACCTGTGTTGGGTCAGTGATGTTGGTGTTGGAGCTGTGTTGGGTCAGTGATGTCGGTGTTGGAGCTGTGTTGGGTCAGTGATGTCGGAGTTGGAGCTGTGTTGGGTCAGTGATGTCGGTGTTGGAGCTGTGTTGGTTCAGTGCTGTCGGTGTTGGTGCTGTGTTGGGCCAGTGATGTCGGTGTTGGAGCTGTGTTGTGTCAGTGATGTCGGTGTTGGAGCTGTGTTGGGTCAGTGATGTCGGTGTTGGAGCAGTGTTGGGTCAGTGATGTCGGTGTTGGAGCTGTGTTGGGTCGGTGATGTCGGAGTTGGTGCTGTGTTGGGTCGGTGATGTCGGTGTTGGAGCTGTGTTGGGTCAGTGATGTCGGTGTTGGAGCTGTGTTGGGTCAGTGATGTCGGTGTTGGTGCTGTGTTGGGTCGGTGATGTCGGTGTTGGAGCTGTGTTGGGTCAGTGATGTCGGTGTTGGTGCTGTGTTGGGTCAGTGATGTCGGTGTTGGAGCTGTGTTGGGTCAGTGATGTCGGTGTTGGCGCTGTGTTGGGTCAGCGATGTCGGTGTTGGAGCTGTGTTGGGCCAGCGATGTCGGTGTTGGAGCTGTGTTGGGCCAGCGATGTCGGTGTTGGAGCTGTGTTGGGCCAGCGATGTCGGTGATGGTGCTGTGTTGGGTCAGTGATGTCAGTGTTGGAGCTGTGTTGGGTCAGCGATGTCGGTGTTGGAGCTGTGTTGGACCAGCGATGTCGGTGTTGGAACTATATTGGGTCAGTGATGTCGGTGTTGGAGCTGTGTTGGGCCAGTGATGTCGGTGTTTGAGCTGTGTTGGGCCAGTGATGTCGATGTTGGATCTGTGTTGGGCCAGTGATGTCGGTGTTGGAGCTGTGTTGGGTCAGTGATGTCGGTGTTGGAGCTGTGTTGGGTCAGCGACAACGGTGTTGGTGCTGTGTTGGGTCAGTGATGTCGGTGTTGGAGCTGTGTTGGGTCAGTGATGTCGGTGTTGGAGCTGTGTTGGGTCAGTGATGTCGGTGTTGGAGCTGTGTTGGGCCCGTGATGTCGGTGTTGGAACTGTGTTGGGCCAGTGATGACGGTGTTGGAGCTGTGTTGGGTCAGCGATTTCGGTGTTGGAGCTGTCTTGGGTCAGTGATGTCGTTGTTGGAGCTGTGTTGGGTCAGTGATGTCGGTGTTGGAGCTGTGTTGGGTCAGCGATGTCGGTGTTGGAGCTGTGTTGGGTCAGTGATGTCGGAGTTGGAGCTGTGTTGGGTCAGTGATGTTGGTGTTGGAGCTGTGTTGGGTCAGTGATGTCGGTGTTGGAGCTGTGTTGGTTCAGTGCTGTCGGTGTTGGTGCTGTGTTGGGCCAGTGATGTCGGTGTTGGTGCTGTGTTGGGCCAGTGATGTCGGTGTTGGAGCAGTGTTGGGTCAGTGATGTCGGTGTTGGAGCTGTGTTGGGTCAGTGATGTCAGTGTTGGAGCTGTGTTGGGTCAGCGATGTCGGTGTTGGAGCTGTGTTGTGTCAGTGACGTCGGTGTTGGAGCTGTGTTGGGTCAGCGATGTCGGTGTTGGAGCTGTGTTGGGTCAGCAATGTCGGTGTTGGAACTGGATTGGGTCAGTGATGTCGGTGTTGGAGCTGTGTTGGGTCAGTGATGTCGGTGTTGGAGCTGTGTTGGGTCAGCGATGTCGGTGTTGGAGCTGTGTTGGGTCAGCGATGTCGGAGTGGGAGCTGTGTTGGGTCAGTGATGTCGGTGTTGGAGCTGTGTTGGGTCAGCGATGTCGGAGTTGGAGCTGTGTTGGGTCAGTGATGTCGGAGTTGGAGCTGTGTTGGGTCAGTGATGTCGGTGTTGGAGCTGTGTTTGGTCAGCGATGTCGGTGTTGGAGCTGTGTTGGGTCAGTGATGTCGGTGTTGGAGCTGTGTTGGGCCAGTGATGTCAGTGTTGGAGCTTTGTTGGGTCAGTGATGTCGGAGTTGGTGCTGTGTTGGGTCAGCGATGTCGGCGTTGGAGCTGTGTTGGGTCAGTGATGACGGTGTTGGAGCTGTGTTGGGACAGTGATGTCGGTGTTGGAGCTGTGTTGGGTCAGTGATGTCGGTGTTGGAACTGGATTGGGTCAGTGATTTCGCTGTTGGAGCTGTGTTGGGTCAGTGATGTCGGTGTTGGTGCTGTGTTGGGTCAGTGATGTCGGTGTTGGAGCTGTGTTGGGCCAGTGATGTCGGAGTTGGAGCTGTGTTGGGTCAGTGATGTCGGTGTTGGAGCTGTGTTGGGTCAGTGATGTCGGTGTTGGAGCTGTGTTGGGCCAGTGATGTCGGAGTTGGAGCTGTGTTGGGTCAGTGATGTTGGTGTTGGAGCTATGTTGGGTCAGTGATGTCGGTGTTGGAGCTGTGTTGGGTCAGTGATGTCGGAGTTGGAGCTGTGTTGGGTCAGTGATGTCGGTGTTGGAGCTGTGTTGGTTCAGTGCTGTCGGTGTTGGAGCTGTGTTGGGTCAGTGATGTCGGTGTTGGAGCTGTGTTGGGTCAGTGATGTCGGTGTTGGAGCTGTGTTGGGTCAGTGATGTCGGAGTTGGAGCTGTGTTGGGTCAGTGATGTCGGTGTTGGAGCTGTGTTGGGCCAGTGATGTCGGTGTTGGTGCTGTGTTGGGCCAGTGATGTCGGTGTTGGTGCTGTGTTGGATCAGTGATGTCGGTGTTGGAGCTGTGTTGGGTCAGTGATGTCAGTGTTGGAGCTGTGTTGGGTCTGCGATGTCGGTGTTGGAGCTGTGTTGTGTCAGTGACGTCGGTGTTGGAGCTGTGTTGGGTCAGCGATGTCGGTGTTGGAGCTGTGTTGGGCCAGTGATGTCGGAGTTGGAGCTGTGTTGGGTCAGTGATGTCGGTGTTGGAGCTGTGTTGGGTCAGTGATGTCGGTGTTGGAGCTGTGTTGGGCCAGTGATGTCGGAGTTGGAGCTGTGTTGGGTCAGTGATGTTGGTGTTGGAGCTGTGTTGGGTCAGTGATGTCGGTGTTGGAGCTGTGTTGGGTCAGCGATGTCGGTGTTGGAGCTGTGTTGGGTCAGTGATGTCGGAGTTGGAGCTGTGTTGGGTCAGTGATGTTGGTGTTGGAGCTGTGTTGGGTCAGTGATGTCGGTGTTGGAGCTGTGTTGGTTCAGTGCTGTCGGTGTTGGTGCTGTGTTGGGCCAGTGATGTCGGTGTTGGTGCTGTGTTGGGCCAGTGATGTCGGTGTTGGAGCAGTGTTGGGTCAGTGATGTCGGTGTTGGAGCTGTGTTGGGTCAGTGATGTCAGTGTTGGAGCTGTGTTGGGTCAGCGATGTCGGTGTTGGAGCTGTGTTGTGTCAGTGACGTCGGTGTTGGAGCTGTGTTGGGTCAGTGATGTCGGTGTTGGAGCTGTGTTGGGTCAGCAATGTCGGTGTTGGAACTGGATTGGGTCAGTGATGTCGGTGTTGGAGCTGTGTTGGGTCAGTGATGTCGGTGTTGGAGCTGTGTTGGGTCAGCGATGTCGGTGTTGGAGCTGTGTTGGGTCAGCGATGTCGGAGTGGGAGCTGTGTTGGGTCAGTGATGTCGGTGTTGGAGCTGTGTTGGGTCAGCGATGTCGGAGTTGGAGCTGTGTTGGGTCAGTGATGTCGGAGTTGGAGCTGTGTTGGGTCAGTGATGTCGGTGTTGGAGCTGTGTTTGGTCAGCGATGTCGGTGTTGGAGCTGTGTTGGGTCAGTGATGTCGGTGTTGGAGCTGTGTTGGGCCAGTGATGTCAGTGTTGGAGCTTTGCTGGGTCAGTGATGTCGGAGTTGGTGCTGTGTTGGGTCAGCGATGTCGGTGTTGGAGCTGTGTTGGGTCAGTGATGACGGTGTTGGAGCTGTGTTGGGACAGTGATGTCAGTGTTGGAGCTGTGTTGGGTCAGTGATGTCGGTGTTGGAACTGGATTGGGTCAGTGATTTCGCTGTTGGAGCTGTGTTGGGTCAGTGATGTCGGTGTTGGTGCTGTGTTGGGTCAGTGATGTCGGTGTTGGAGCTGTGTTGGGCCAGTGATGTCGGAGTTGGAGCTGTGTTGGGCCAGTGATGTCGGAGTTAGAGCTGTGTTGGGTCAGTGATGTCGGTGTTGGAGCTGTGTTGGGTCAGTGATGTCGGTGTTGGAGCTGTGTTGGGCCAGTGATGTCGGAGTTGGAGCTGTGTTGGGTCAGTGATGTTGGTGTTGGAGCTATGTTGGGTCAGTGATGTCGGTGTTGGAGCTGTGTTGGGTCAGTGATGTCGGAGTTGGAGCTGTGTTGTGTCAGTGATGTCGGTGTTGGAGCTGTGTTGGTTCAGTGCTGTCGGTGCTGGTGCTGTGTTGGGCCAGTGATGTCGGTGTTGGTGCTGTGTTGGGCCAGTGATGTCGGTGTTGGTGCTGTGTTGGGCCAGTGATGTCGGTGTTGGAGCAGTGTTGGATCAGTGATGTCGGTGTTGGAGCTGTGTTGGGTCAGTGATGTCAGTGTTGGAGCTGTGTTGGGTCAGTGATGTCGGTGTTGGAGCTGTGTTGGGTCAGTGATGTCGGTGTTGGAGCTGTGTTGGGTCAGTGATGTCGGAGTTGGTGCTGTGTTGGGTCAGTGATGTCGGTGTTGGAGCTGTGTTGGGTCAGTGATGTCGGTGTTGGAGCTGTGTTGGGTCAGTGATGTCGGAGTTGGAGCTGTGTTGGGTCAGTGATGTCGGTGTTGGAGCTGTGTTGGTTCAGTGCTGTCGGTGTTGGTGCTGTGTTGGGCCAGTGATGTCGGTGTTGGAGCTGTGTTGGGTCAGTGATGTCGGTGTTGGAGCAGTGTTGGGTCAGTGATGTCGGTGTTGGAGCTGTGTTGGGTCGGTGATGTCGGAGTTGGTGCTGTGTTGGGTCGGTGATGTCGGTGTTGGAGCTGTGTTGGGTCAGTGATGTCGGTGTTGGAGCTGTGTTGGGTCAGTGATGTCGGTGTTGGAGCTGTGTTGGGTCGGTGATGTCGGTGTTGGAGCTGTGTTGGGTCAGTGATGTCGGTGTTGGTGCTGTGTTGGGTCAGTGATGTCGGTGTTGGAGCTGTGTTGGGTCAGTGATGTCGGTGTTGGAGCTGTGTTGGGCCAGTGATGTCGGAGTTGGAGCTGTGTTGGGCCAGTGATGTCGGTGTTGGAGCAGTGTTGGATCAGTGATGTCGGTGTTGGAGCTGTGTTGGGTCAGTGATGTCAGTGTTGGAGCTGTGTTGGGTCAGCGATAGAACATAGAACATAGAACATTACAGCGCAGAACAGGCCCTTCGGCCCACGATGTTGCACCGACCAGTTAAAAAAAAAACTGTGACCCTCCAACCTAAACCAATTTCTTTTCGTCCATGAACCTATCTACGGATCTCTTAAACGCCCCCAAACTAGGCGCATTTACTACTGATGCTGGCAGGGCATTGCAATCCCTCACCACCCTCTGGGTAAAGAACCTACCCCTGACATCGGTTCTATAACTACCCCCCCTCAATTTAAAGCCATGCCCCCTCGTGCTGGATTTCTCCATCAGAGGAAAAAGGCTATCACTATCCACCCTATCTAAACCTCTAATCATCTTATATGTTTCAATAAGATCCCCTCTTAGCCGCCGCCTTTCCAGCGAAAACAATCCCAAATCCCTCAGCCTCTCCTCATAGGATCTCCCCTCCATACCAGGCAACATCCTGGTAAACCTCCTCTGCACCCTCTCCAAAGCCTCCACATCCTTCCTGTAATGTGGGGACCAGAACTGCACACAGTACTCCAAGTGCGGCCGCACCAGAGTTGTGTACAGTTGCAACATAACGCTACGACTCCTAAATTCAATCCCCCTACCAATAAACGCCAAGACACCATATGCCTTCTTAACAACCTTATCTACTTGATTCCCAACTTTCAGGGATCTATGCACACATACACCTAGATCCCTCTGCTCCTCCACACTATTCAAAGTCCTCCCGTTAGCCCTATACTCAACACATCTGTTATTCCTACCAAAGTGAATTACCTCACACTTCTCCGCATTAAACTCCATCCGCCACCTCTCGGCCCAACTTTGCAACCTGTCTAAGTCTTCCTGCAAACTACGACACCCTTCCTCACTGTCTACCACACCACCGACTTTGGTGTCATCAGCAAATTTGCTAATCCACCCAACTATACCCTCATCCAGATCATTAATAAATATTACAAACAGCAGTGGCCCCAAAACAGATCCCTGAGGTACACCACTTGTAACCGCACTCCATGATGAATATTTACTATCAACCACCACCCTCTGTTTCCTATCCGCTAGCCAATTCCTGATCCAATTTCCTAGATCACCCCCAATCCCATACATCTGCATTTTCTGCAGAAGCCTACCATGGTGAACCTTATCAAACGCCTTACTAAAATCCATATATACCACGTCCACTGCCTTGCCCCCATCCACCTCCTTGGTCACTTTCTCAAAAAACTCAATAAGGTTAGTAAGGCACGACCTACCTGCCACAAAACCATGCTGACTATCACCTATCAATTCATTACTCTCCAAATAACTATAAATCCTATCCCTTATAATTTTTTCCAACATCTTGCCGACAACAGAAGTGAGACTCACCGGTCTATAATTCCCGGGGAAGTCTCTGTTCCCCTTCTTAAACAATGGGACAACATTCGCTAACCTCCAATCTTCTGGTACTATACCAGAGGCCAACGACGACCTGAAGATCAGAGCCAGAGGCTCTGCAATCACTTCTCTTGCCTCCCAGAGAATCCTTGGATAAATCCCATCCGGACCAGGGGATTTATCTATTTTCAGACCCTCCAGAATATCCTGCACATCCTCCTTATCAACTGTAATACTGTCTATTCTACTCCCTTGCAACCCAGTGTCCTCCTCAGCTATATTCATGTCCCCTTGCGTGAACACCGAAGAGAAATATTGGTTCAATGCTTCACCAATCTCCTCCGGTTCCACACATAACTTCCCTCTGCCATCTATAACTGGCCCTAAACTTGCCCTAACCAACCTTCTGTTCTTGACATACCTATAGAACGCCTTAGGATTCACTTTAACCCTATCCGCCAAAGTCTTCTCATGTCCCCTTTTAGCCCTTCTAAGCTCGCTCTTCAACTCCCTCTTAGCCAATCTAAAGCTTTCTAGTGCACTACCCGAGTGCTCACAGTGATGTCGGTGTTGGAGCTGTGTTGGGTCAGTGATGACGGTGTTGGGGCTGTGTTGGGTCAGTGATGTCGGTGTTGGAGCTGTATTGGGTCAGTGATGTCGGTGTTGGAGCTGTGTTGGGTCAGTGATGTCGGTGTTGGAGCTGTATTGGGTCAGTGATGTCGGTGTTGGAGCTGTGTTGGGCCAGCGATCTCGGTGTTGGAGCTGGGTTGGGTCTGTGATGTCGGTGTTGGAGCTGTGTTGGGTCAGTGATGTCGGAGTTGGTGCTGTGTTGGGTCAGCGATGTCGGTGTTGGAGCTGTGTTGGGTCAGTGCTGTCGGTGTTGGAGCTGTGTTGGGTCAGTGATGTCGGTGTTGGAGCTGTGTTGGGTCAGTGATGTCGGTGTTGGAGCTGTGTTGGGTCAGTGATGTCGGTGTTGGAGCTGTGTTGGGTCAGCGATGACGGTGTTGGAGCTGTATTGGGTCAGCGATGTCGGTGTTGGAGCTGTGTTGGGTCAGTGATGTCGGTGTTGGAGCTGTGTTGGGTCAGTGATGTCGGTGTTGGAGCTGTGTTGGGTCAGTGATGTCGGTGTTGGAGCTGTGTTGGGTCAGTGATGTCGGAGTTGGAGCTGTATTGGGTCAGTGATGTCGGTGCTGGAGCTGTGTTGGGTCAGCGATGTCGGTGTTGGAGCTGTGTTGGATCAGTGATGTCGGTTTTGGAGCTGTGTTGGGTCGGTGATGTCGGTGTTGGAGCTGTGTTGGGTCAGTGATGTCGGTGTTGGAGCTGTGTTGGGTCAGTGATGTCGGTGTTGGAGCTGTGTTGGGTCAGTGATGTCGGTGTTGGAGCTGTGTTGGGTCAGTGATGTCGGTGTTGGAGCTGTGTTGGGTCAGTGATGTCGGTGTTGGAGCTGTGTTGGGTCAGTGATGTCGGTGTTGGAGCTGTGTTCGGTCAGTGATGTCGGTGTTGGAGCTGTGTTGGGTCAGTGATGTCGGTGTTGGAGCTGTGTTGGGTCAGCGATGTCGGTTTTGGAGCTGTGTTGGGTCAGTGAAGTCGGTGTTGGAGCTGTGTTGGGTCAGTGATGTCGGAGTTGGAGCTGTGTTGGGTCAGTGATGTCGGTGTTGGAGCTGTGTTGGGTCAGTGATGTCGGTGTTGGAGCTGTGTTGGGCCAGTGATGTCGGAGTCGGAGCTGTGTTGGGTCAGTGATGTCGGTGTTGGAGTTGTGTTGGGTCAGTGATGTCGGTGTTGGAGCTGTGTTGGGTCAGTGATGTCGGAGTTGGAGCTGTGTTGGGTCAGTGATGTCGGTGTTGGAGCTGTGTTGGGTCAGTGATGTCGGTGTTGGTGCTGTATTGGGTCAGTGATGTCGGTGTTGGAGCTGTGTTGGGTCAGTGATGTCGGTGTTGAAGCTGTGTTGGGTCAGTGATGTCGGTGTTGGAGCTGTGTTGGGTCAGTGATGTCGGTGTTGGAGCAGTGTTGGGTCAGTGATGTCGGTGTTGGAGCTGTGTTGGGTCAGTGATGTCGGAGTTGGTGCTGTGTTGGGTCGGTGATGTCAGTGTTGGAGCTGTGTTGGGTCAGTGATGTCGGTGTTGGAGCTGTGTTGGGTCAGTGATGTCGGTGTTGGTGCTGTGTTGGGTCGGTGATGTCGGTGTTGGAGCTGTGTTGGGTCAGTGATGTCGGTGTTGGTGCTGTGTTGGGTCAGTGATGTCGGTGTTGGAGCTGTGTTGGGTCAGTGATGTCGGTGTTGGCGCTGTGTTGGGTCAGTGATGTCGGTGTTGGAGCTGTGTTGGGCCAGCGATGTCGGTGTTGGAGCTGTGTTGGGCCAGCGATGTCGGTGTTGGAGCTGTGTTGGGCCAGCGATGTCGGTGATGGTGCTGTGTTGGGTCAGTGATGTCAGTGTTGGAGCTGTGTTGGGTCAGCGATGTCGGTGTTGGAGCTGTGTTGGACCAGCGATGTCGGTGTTGGAACTATATTGGGTCAGTGATGTCGGTGTTGGAGCTGTGTTGGGCCAGTGATGTCGGTGTTTGAGCTGTGTTGGGCCAGTGATGTCGATGTTGGATCTGTGTTGGGCCAGTGATGTCGGTGTTGGAGCTGTGTTGGGTCAGTGATGTCGGTGTTGGAGCTGTGTTGGGTCAGCGACAACGGTGTTGGTGCTGTGTTGGGTCAGTGATGTCGGTGTTGGAGCTGTGTTGGGTCAGTGATGTCGGTGTTGGAGCTGTGTTGGGTCAGTGATGTCGGTGTTGGAGCTGTGTTGGGCCCGTGATGTCGGTGTTGGAACTGTGTTGGGCCAGTGATGACGGTGTTGGAGCTGTGTTGGGTCAGCGATGTCGGTGTTGGAGCTGTCTTGGGTCAGTGATGTCGTTGTTGGAGCTGTGTTGGGTCAGTGATGTCGGTGTTGGAGCTGTGTTGGGTCAGCGATGTCGGTGTTGGAGCTGTGTTGGGTCAGTGATGTCGGAGTTGGAGCTGTGTTGGGTCAGTGATGTTGGTGTTGGAGCTGTGTTGGGTCAGTGATGTCGGTGTTGGAGCTGTGTTGGTTCAGTGCTGTCGGTGTTGGTGCTGTGTTGGGCCAGTGATGTCGGTGTTGGTGCTGTGTTGGGCCAGTGATGTCGGTGTTGGAGCAGTGTTGGGTCAGTGATGTCGGTGTTGGAGCTGTGTTGGGTCAGTGATGTCAGTGTTGGAGCTGTGTTGGGTCAGCGATGTCGGTGTTGGAGCTGTGTTGTGTCAGTGACGTCGGTGTTGGAGCTGTGTTGGGTCAGTGATGTCGGTGTTGGAGCTGTGTTGGGTCAGCAATGTCGGTGTTGGAACTGGATTGGGTCAGTGATGTCGGTGTTGGAGCTGTGTTGGGTCAGTGATGTCGGTGTTGGAGCTGTGTTGGGTCAGCGATGTCGGTGTTGGAGCTGTGTTGGGTCAGCGATGTCGGAGTGGGAGCTGTGTTGGGTCAGTGATGTCGGTGTTGGAGCTGTGTTGGGTCAGCGATGTCGGAGTTGGAGCTGTGTTGGGTCAGTGATGTCGGAGTTGGAGCTGTGTTGGGTCAGTGATGTCGGTGTTGGAGCTGTGTTTGGTCGGCGATGTCGGTGTTGGAGCTGTGTTGGGTCAGTGATGTCGGTGTTGGAGCTGTGTTGGGCCAGTGATGTCAGTGTTGGAGCTTTGCTGGGTCAGTGATGTCGGAGTTGGTGCTGTGTTGGGTCAGCGATGTCGGTGTTGGAGCTGTGTTGGGTCAGTGATGACGGTGTTGGAGCTGTGTTGGGACAGTGATGTCAGTGTTGGAGCTGTGTTGGGTCAGTGATGTCGGTGTTGGAACTGGATTGGGTCAGTGATTTCGCTGTTGGAGCTGTGTTGGGTCAGTGATGTCGGTGTTGGTGCTGTGTTGGGTCAGTGATGTCGGTGTTGGAGCTGTGTTGGGCCAGTGATGTCGGAGTTGGAGCTGTGTTGGGCCAGTGATGTCGGAGTTAGAGCTGTGTTGGGTCAGTGATGTCGGTGTTGGAGCTGTGTTGGGTCAGTGATGTCGGTGTTGGAGCTGTGTTGGGCCAGTGATGTCGGAGTTGGAGCTGTGTTGGGTCAGTGATGTTGGTGTTGGAGCTATGTTGGGTCAGTGATGTCGGTGTTGGAGCTGTGTTGGGTCAGTGATGTCGGAGTTGGAGCTGTGTTGTGTCAGTGATGTCGGTGTTGGAGCTGTGTTGGTTCAGTGCTGTCGGTGCTGGTGCTGTGTTGGGCCAGTGATGTCGGTGTTGGTGCTGTGTTGGGCCAGTGATGTCGGTGTTGGTGCTGTGTTGGGCCAGTGATGTCGGTGTTGGAGCAGTGTTGGATCAGTGATGTCAGTGTTGGAGCTGTGTTGGGTCAGTGATGTCAGTGTTGGAGCTGTGTTGGGTCAGTGATGTCGGTGTTGGAGCTGTGTTGGGTCAGTGATGTCGGTGTTGGAGCTGTGTTGGGTCAGTGATGTCGGAGTTGGTGCTGTGTTGGGTCAGTGATGTCGGTGTTGGAGCTGTGTTGGGTCAGTGATGTCGGTGTTGGAGCTGTGTTGGGTCAGTGATGTCGGAGTTGGAGCTGTGTTGGGTCAGTGATGTCGGTGTTGGAGCTGTGTTGGTTCAGTGCTGTCGGTGTTGGAGCTGTGTTGGGTCAGCGATGTCGGTGTTGGAGCTGTGTTGGGTCAGTGATGTCGGAGTTGGAGCTGTGTTGGGTCAGTGATGTTGGTGTTGGAGCTGTGTTGGGTCAGTGATGTCGGTGTTGGAGCTGTGTTGGTTCAGTGCTGTCGGTGTTGGTGCTGTGTTGGGCCAGTGATGTCGGTGTTGGTGCTGTGTTGGGCCAGTGATGTCGGTGTTGGAGCAGTGTTGGGTCAGTGATGTCGGTGTTGGAGCTGTGTTGGGTCAGTGATGTCAGTGTTGGAGCTGTGTTGGGTCAGCGATGTCGGTGTTGGAGCTGTGTTGTGTCAGTGACGTCGGTGTTGGAGCTGTGTTGGGTCAGTGATGTCGGTGTTGGAGCTGTGTTGGGTCAGCAATGTCGGTGTTGGAACTGGATTGGGTCAGTGATGTCGGTGTTGGAGCTGTGTTGGGTCAGTGATGTCGGTGTTGGAGCTGTGTTGGGTCAGCGATGTCGGTGTTGGAGCTGTGTTGGGTCAGCGATGTCGGAGTGGGAGCTGTGTTGGGTCAGTGATGTCGGTGTTGGAGCTGTGTTGGGTCAGCGATGTCGGAGTTGGAGCTGTGTTGGGTCAGTGATGTCGGAGTTGGAGCTGTGTTGGGTCAGTGATGTCGGTGTTGGAGCTGTGTTTGGTCGGCGATGTCGGTGTTGGAGCTGTGTTGGGTCAGTGATGTCGGTGTTGGAGCTGTGTTGGGCCAGTGATGTCAGTGTTGGAGCTTTGCTGGGTCAGTGATGTCGGAGTTGGTGCTGTGTTGGGTCAGCGATGTCGGTGTTGGAGCTGTGTTGGGTCAGTGATGACGGTGTTGGAGCTGTGTTGGGACAGTGATGTCAGTGTTGGAGCTGTGTTGGGTCAGTGATGTCGGTGTTGGAACTGGATTGGGTCAGTGATTTCGCTGTTGGAGCTGTGTTGGGTCAGTGATGTCGGTGTTGGTGCTGTGTTGGGTCAGTGATGTCGGTGTTGGAGCTGTGTTGGGCCAGTGATGTCGGAGTTGGAGCTGTGTTGGGCCAGTGATGTCGGAGTTAGAGCTGTGTTGGGTCAGTGATGTCGGTGTTGGAGCTGTGTTGGGTCAGTGATGTCGGTGTTGGAGCTGTGTTGGGCCAGTGATGTCGGAGTTGGAGCTGTGTTGGGTCAGTGATGTTGGTGTTGGAGCTATGTTGGGTCAGTGATGTCGGTGTTGGAGCTGTGTTGGGTCAGTGATGTCGGAGTTGGAGCTGTGTTGTGTCAGTGATGTCGGTGTTGGAGCTGTGTTGGTTCAGTGCTGTCGGTGCTGGTGCTGTGTTGGGCCAGTGATGTCGGTGTTGGTGCTGTGTTGGGCCAGTGATGTCGGTGTTGGTGCTGTGTTGGGCCAGTGATGTCGGTGTTGGAGCAGTGTTGGATCAGTGATGTCAGTGTTGGAGCTGTGTTGGGTCAGTGATGTCAGTGTTGGAGCTGTGTTGGGTCAGTGATGTCGGTGTTGGAGCTGTGTTGGGTCAGTGATGTCGGTGTTGGAGCTGTGTTGGGTCAGTGATGTCGGAGTTGGTGCTGTGTTGGGTCAGTGATGTCGGTGTTGGAGCTGTGTTGGGTCAGTGATGTCGGTGTTGGAGCTGTGTTGGGTCAGTGATGTCGGAGTTGGAGCTGTGTTGGGTCAGTGATGTCGGTGTTGGAGCTGTGTTGGTTCAGTGCTGTCGGTGTTGGTGCTGTGTTGGGCCAGTGATGTCGGTGTTGGAGCTGTGTTGGGTCAGTGATGTCGGTGTTGGAGCAGTGTTGGGTCAGTGATGTCGGTGTTGGAGCTGTGTTGGGTCGGTGATGTCGGAGTTGGTGCTGTGTTGGGTCGGTGATGTCGGTGTTGGAGCTGTGTTGGGTCAGTGATGTCGGTGTTGGAGCTGTGTTGGGTCAGTGATGTCGGTGTTGGAGCTGTGTTGGGTCGGTGATGTCGGTGTTGGAGCTGTGTTGGGTCAGTGATGTCGGTGTTGGTGCTGTGTTGGGTCAGTGATGTCGGTGTTGGAGCTGTGTTGGGTCAGTGATGTCGGTGTTGGCGCTGTGTTGGGTCAGCGATGTCGGTGTTGGAGCTGTGTTGGGCCAGCGATGTCGGTGTTGGAGCTGTGTTGGGCCAGCGATGTCGGTGTTGGAGCTGTGTTGGGCCAGCGATGTCGGTGATGGTGCTGTGTTGGGTCAGTGATGTCAGTGTTGGAGCTGTGTTGGGTCAGCGATGTCGGTGTTGGAGCTGTGTTGGACCAGCGATGTCGGTGTTGGAACTATATTGGGTCAGTGATGTCGGTGTTGGAGCTGTGTTGGGCCAGTGATGTCGGTGTTTGAGCTGTGTTGGGCCAGTGATGTCGATGTTGGATCTGTGTTGGGCCAGTGATGTCGGTGTTGGAGCTGTGTTGGGTCAGTGATGTCGGTGTTGGAGCTGTGTTGGGTCAGCGACAACGGTGTTGGTGCTGTGTTGGGTCAGTGATGTCGGTGTTGGAGCTGTGTTGGGTCAGTGATGTCGGTGTTGGAGCTGTGTTGGGTCAGTGATGTCGGTGTTGGAGCTGTGTTGGGCCCGTGATGTCGGTGTTGGAACTGTGTTGGGCCAGTGATGACGGTGTTGGAGCTGTGTTGGGTCAGCGATTTCGGTGTTGGAGCTGTCTTGGGTCAGTGATGTCGTTGTTGGAGCTGTGTTGGGTCAGTGATGTCGGTGTTGGAGCTGTGTTGGGTCAGCGATGTCGGTGTTGGAGCTGTGTTGGGTCAGTGATGTCGGAGTTGGAGCTGTGTTGGGTCAGTGATGTTGGTGTTGGAGCTGTGTTGGGTCAGTGATGTCGGTGTTGGAGCTGTGTTGGTTCAGTGCTGTCGGTGTTGGTGCTGTGTTGGGCCAGTGATGTCGGTGTTGGTGCTGTGTTGGGCCAGTGATGTCGGTGTTGGAGCAGTGTTGGGTCAGTGATGTCGGTGTTGGAGCTGTGTTGGGTCAGTGATGTCAGTGTTGGAGCTGTGTTGGGTCAGCGATGTCGGTGTTGGAGCTGTGTTGTGTCAGTGACGTCGGTGTTGGAGCTGTGTTGGGTCAGCGATGTCGGTGTTGGAGCTGTGTTGGGTCAGCAATGTCGGTGTTGGAACTGGATTGGGTCAGTGATGTCGGTGTTGGAGCTGTGTTGGGTCAGTGATGTCGGTGTTGGAGCTGTGTTGGGTCAGCGATGTCGGTGTTGGAGCTGTGTTGGGTCAGCGATGTCGGAGTGGGAGCTGTGTTGGGTCAGTGATGTCGGTGTTGGAGCTGTGTTGGGTCAGCGATGTCGGAGTTGGAGCTGTGTTGGGTCAGTGATGTCGGAGTTGGAGCTGTGTTGGGTCAGTGATGTCGGTGTTGGAGCTGTGTTTGGTCAGCGATGTCGGTGTTGGAGCTGTGTTGGGTCAGTGATGTCGGTGTTGGAGCTGTGTTGGGCCAGTGATGTCAGTGTTGGAGCTTTGTTGGGTCAGTGATGTCGGAGTTGGTGCTGTGTTGGGTCAGCGATGTCGGTGTTGGAGCTGTGTTGGGTCAGTGATGACGGTGTTGAAGCTGTGTTGGGACAGTGATGTCGGTGTTGGAGCTGTGTTGGGTCAGTGATGTCGGTGTTGGAACTGGATTGGGTCAGTGATTTCGCTGTTGGAGCTGTGTTGGGTCAGTGATGTCGGTGTTGGTGCTGTGTTGGGTCAGTGATGTCGGTGTTGGAGCTGTGTTGGGCCAGTGATGTCGGAGTTGGAGCTGTGTTGGGTCAGTGATGTCGGTGTTGGAGCTGTGTTGGGTCAGTGATGTCGGTGTTGGAGCTGTGTTGGGCCAGTGATGTCGGAGTTGGAGCTGTGTTGGGTCAGTGATGTTGGTGTTGGAGCTATGTTGGGTCAGTGATGTCGGTGTTGGAGCTGTGTTGGGTCAGTGATGTCGGAGTTGGAGCTGTGTTGGGTCAGTGATGTCGGTGTTGGAGCTGTGTTGGTTCAGTGCTGTCGGTGTTGGAGCTGTGTTGGGTCAGTGATGTCGGTGTTGGAGCTGTGTTGGGTCAGCGATGTCGGTGTTGGAGCTGTGTTGGGTCAGTGATGTCGGAGTTGGAGCTGTGTTGGGTCAGTGATGTCGGTGTTGGAGCTGTGTTGGGCCAGTGATGTCGGTGTTGGTGCTGTGTTGGGCCAGTGATGTCGGTGTTGGAGCAGTGTTGGATCAGTGATGTCGGTGTTGGAGCTGTGTTGGGTCAGTGATGTCAGTGTTGGAGCTGTGTTGGGTCTGCGATGTCGGTGTTGGAGCTGTGTTGTGTCAGTGACGTCGGTGTTGGAGCTGTGTTGGGTCAGCGATGTCGGTGTTGGAGCTGTGTTGGGCCAGTGATGTCGGAGTTGGAGCTGTGTTGGGTCAGTGATGTCGGTGTTGGAGCTGTGTTGGGTCAGTGATGTCGGTGTTGGAGCTGTGTTGGGCCAGTGATGTCGGAGTTGGAGCTGTGTTGGGTCAGTGATGTTGGTGTTGGAGCTGTGTTGGGTCAGTGATGTCGGTGTTGGAGCTGTGTTGGGTCAGTGATGTCGGAGTTGGAGCTGTGTTGGGTCAGTGATGTCGGTGTTGGAGCTCTGTTGGTTCAGTGCTGTCGGTGTTGGTGCTGTGTTGGGCCAGTGATGTCGGAGTTGGAGCTGTGTTGGGTCAGTGATGTCGGTGTTGGAGCTGTGTTGGGTCAGTGATGTCGGTGTTGGAGCTGTGTTGGGCCAGTGATGTCGGAGTTGGAGCTGTGTTGGGCCAGTGATGTCGGTGTTGGAGCAGTGTTGGATCAGTGATGTCGGTGTTGGAGCTGTGTTGGGTCAGTGATGTCAGTGTTGGAGCTGTGTTGGGTCAGCGATAGAACATAGAACATAGAACATTACAGCGCAGAACAGGCCCTTCGGCCCACGATGTTGCACCGACCAGTTAAAAAAAAAACTGTGACCCTCCAACCTAAACCAATTTCTTTTCGTCCATGAACCTATCTACGGATCTCTTAAACGCCCCCAAACTAGGCGCATTTACTACTGATGCTGGCAGGGCATTGCAATCCCTCACCACCCTCTGGGTAAAGAACCTACCCCTGACATCGGTTCTATAACTACCCCCCCTCAATTTAAAGCCATGCCCCCTCGTGCTGGATTTCTCCATCAGAGGAAAAAGGCTATCACTATCCACCCTATCTAAACCTCTAATCATCTTATATGTTTCAATAAGATCCCCTCTTAGCCGCCGCCTTTCCAGCGAAAACAATCCCAAATCCCTCAGCCTCTCCTCATAGGATCTCCCCTCCATACCAGGCAACATCCTGGTAAACCTCCTCTGCACCCTCTCCAAAGCCTCCACATCCTTCCTGTAATGTGGGGACCAGAACTGCACACAGTACTCCAAGTGCGGCCGCACCAGAGTTGTGTACAGTTGCAACATAACGCTACGACTCCTAAATTCAATCCCCCTACCAATAAACGCCAAGACACCATATGCCTTCTTAACAACCTTATCTACTTGATTCCCAACTTTCAGGGATCTATGCACACATACACCTAGATCCCTCTGCTCCTCCACACTATTCAAAGTCCTCCCGTTAGCCCTATACTCAACACATCTGTTATTCCTACCAAAGTGAATTACCTCACACTTCTCCGCATTAAACTCCATCCGCCACCTCTCGGCCCAACTTTGCAACCTGTCTAAGTCTTCCTGCAAACTACGACACCCTTCCTCACTGTCTACCACACCACCGACTTTGGTGTCATCAGCAAATTTGCTAATCCACCCAACTATACCCTCATCCAGATCATTAATAAATATTACAAACAGCAGTGGCCCCAAAACAGATCCCTGAGGTACACCACTTGTAACCGCACTCCATGATGAATATTTACTATCAACCACCACCCTCTGTTTCCTATCCGCTAGCCAATTCCTGATCCAATTTCCTAGATCACCCCCAATCCCATACATCTGCATTTTCTGCAGAAGCCTACCATGGTGAACCTTATCAAACGCCTTACTAAAATCCATATATACCACGTCCACTGCCTTGCCCCCATCCACCTCCTTGGTCACTTTCTCAAAAAACTCAATAAGGTTAGTAAGGCACGACCTACCTGCCACAAAACCATGCTGACTATCACCTATCAATTCATTACTCTCCAAATAACTATAAATCCTATCCCTTATAATTTTTTCCAACATCTTGCCGACAACAGAAGTGAGACTCACCGGTCTATAATTCCCGGGGAAGTCTCTGTTCCCCTTCTTAAACAATGGGACAACATTCGCTAACCTCCAATCTTCTGGTACTATACCAGAGGCCAACGACGACCTGAAGATCAGAGCCAGAGGCTCTGCAATCACTTCTCTTGCCTCCCAGAGAATCCTTGGATAAATCCCATCCGGACCAGGGGATTTATCTATTTTCAGACCCTCCAGAATATCCTGCACATCCTCCTTATCAACTGTAATACTGTCTATTCTACTCCCTTGCAACCCAGTGTCCTCCTCAGCTATATTCATGTCCCCTTGCGTGAACACCGAAGAGAAATATTGGTTCAATGCTTCACCAATCTCCTCCGGTTCCACACATAACTTCCCTCTGCCATCTATAACTGGCCCTAAACTTGCCCTAACCAACCTTCTGTTCTTGACATACCTATAGAACGCCTTAGGATTCACTTTAACCCTATCCGCCAAAGTCTTCTCATGTCCCCTTTTAGCCCTTCTAAGCTCGCTCTTCAACTCCCTCTTAGCCAATCTAAAGCTTTCTAGTGCACTACCCGAGTGCTCACAGTGATGTCGGTGTTGGAGCTGTGTTGGGTCAGTGATGACGGTGTTGGGGCTGTGTTGGGTCAGTGATGTCGGTGTTGGAGCTGTATTGGGTCAGTGATGTCGGTGTTGGAGCTGTGTTGGGTCAGTGATGTCGGTGTTGGAGCTGTATTGGGTCAGTGATGTCGGTGTTGGAGCTGTGTTGGGCCAGCGATCTCGGTGTTGGAGCTGGGTTGGGTCTGTGATGTCGGAGTTGGAGCTGTGTTGGGTCAGTGATGTCGGAGTTGGAGCTGTGTTGGGTCAGTGATGTCGGTGTTGGAGCTGTGTTTGGTCGGCGATGTCGGTGTTGGAGCTGTGTTGGGTCAGTGATGTCGGTGTTGGAGCTGTGTTGGGCCAGTGATGTCAGTGTTGGAGCTTTGCTGGGTCAGTGATGTCGGAGTTGGTGCTGTGTTGGGTCAGCGATGTCGGTGTTGGAGCTGTGTTGGGTCAGTGATGACGGTGTTGGAGCTGTGTTGGGACAGTGATGTCAGTGTTGGAGCTGTGTTGGGTCAGTGATGTCGGTGTTGGAACTGGATTGGGTCAGTGATTTCGCTGTTGGAGCTGTGTTGGGTCAGTGATGTCGGTGTTGGTGCTGTGTTGGGTCAGTGATGTCGGTGTTGGAGCTGTGTTGGGCCAGTGATGTCGGAGTTGGAGCTGTGTTGGGCCAGTGATGTCGGAGTTAGAGCTGTGTTGGGTCAGTGATGTCGGTGTTGGAGCTGTGTTGGGTCAGTGATGTCGGTGTTGGAGCTGTGTTGGGCCAGTGATGTCGGAGTTGGAGCTGTGTTGGGTCAGTGATGTTGGTGTTGGAGCTATGTTGGGTCAGTGATGTCGGTGTTGGAGCTGTGTTGGGTCAGTGATGTCGGAGTTGGAGCTGTGTTGTGTCAGTGATGTCGGTGTTGGAGCTGTGTTGGTTCAGTGCTGTCGGTGCTGGTGCTGTGTTGGGCCAGTGATGTCGGTGTTGGTGCTGTGTTGGGCCAGTGATGTCGGTGTTGGTGCTGTGTTGGGCCAGTGATGTCGGTGTTGGAGCAGTGTTGGATCAGTGATGTCAGTGTTGGAGCTGTGTTGGGTCAGTGATGTCAGTGTTGGAGCTGTGTTGGGTCAGTGATGTCGGTGTTGGAGCTGTGTTGGGTCAGTGATGTCGGTGTTGGAGCTGTGTTGGGTCAGTGATGTCGGAGTTGGTGCTGTGTTGGGTCAGTGATGTCGGTGTTGGAGCTGTGTTGGGTCAGTGATGTCGGTGTTGGAGCTGTGTTGGGTCAGTGATGTCGGAGTTGGAGCTGTGTTGGGTCAGTGATGTCGGTGTTGGAGCTGTGTTGGTTCAGTGCTGTCGGTGTTGGTGCTGTGTTGGGCCAGTGATGTCGGTGTTGGAGCTGTGTTGGGTCAGTGATGTCGGTGTTGGAGCAGTGTTGGGTCAGTGATGTCGGTGTTGGAGCTGTGTTGGGTCGGTGATGTCGGAGTTGGTGCTGTGTTGGGTCGGTGATGTCGGTGTTGGAGCTGTGTTGGGTCAGTGATGTCGGTGTTGGAGCTGTGTTGGGTCAGTGATGTCGGTGTTGGAGCTGTGTTGGGTCGGTGATGTCGGTGTTGGAGCTGTGTTGGGTCAGTGATGTCGGTGTTGGTGCTGTGTTGGGTCAGTGATGTCGGTGTTGGAGCTGTGTTGGGTCAGTGATGTCGGTGTTGGCGCTGTGTTGGGTCAGCGATGTCGGTGTTGGAGCTGTGTTGGGCCAGCGATGTCGGTGTTGGAGCTGTGTTGGGCCAGCGATGTCGGTGTTGGAGCTGTGTTGGGCCAGCGATGTCGGTGATGGTGCTGTGTTGGGTCAGTGATGTCAGTGTTGGAGCTGTGTTGGGTCAGCGATGTCGGTGTTGGAGCTGTGTTGGACCAGCGATGTCGGTGTTGGAACTATATTGGGTCAGTGATGTCGGTGTTGGAGCTGTGTTGGGCCAGTGATGTCGGTGTTTGAGCTGTGTTGGGCCAGTGATGTCGATGTTGGATCTGTGTTGGGCCAGTGATGTCGGTGTTGGAGCTGTGTTGGGTCAGTGATGTCGGTGTTGGAGCTGTGTTGGGTCAGCGACAACGGTGTTGGTGCTGTGTTGGGTCAGTGATGTCGGTGTTGGAGCTGTGTTGGGTCAGTGATGTCGGTGTTGGAGCTGTGTTGGGTCAGTGATGTCGGTGTTGGAGCTGTGTTGGGCCCGTGATGTCGGTGTTGGAACTGTGTTGGGCCAGTGATGACGGTGTTGGAGCTGTGTTGGGTCAGCGATTTCGGTGTTGGAGCTGTCTTGGGTCAGTGATGTCGTTGTTGGAGCTGTGTTGGGTCAGTGATGTCGGTGTTGGAGCTGTGTTGGGTCAGCGATGTCGGTGTTGGAGCTGTGTTGGGTCAGTGATGTCGGAGTTGGAGCTGTGTTGGGTCAGTGATGTTGGTGTTGGAGCTGTGTTGGGTCAGTGATGTCGGTGTTGGAGCTGTGTTGGTTCAGTGCTGTCGGTGTTGGTGCTGTGTTGGGCCAGTGATGTCGGTGTTGGTGCTGTGTTGGGCCAGTGATGTCGGTGTTGGAGCAGTGTTGGGTCAGTGATGTCGGTGTTGGAGCTGTGTTGGGTCAGTGATGTCAGTGTTGGAGCTGTGTTGGGTCAGCGATGTCGGTGTTGGAGCTGTGTTGTGTCAGTGACGTCGGTGTTGGAGCTGTGTTGGGTCAGCGATGTCGGTGTTGGAGCTGTGTTGGGTCAGCAATGTCGGTGTTGGAACTGGATTGGGTCAGTGATGTCGGTGTTGGAGCTGTGTTGGGTCAGTGATGTCGGTGTTGGAGCTGTGTTGGGTCAGCGATGTCGGTGTTGGAGCTGTGTTGGGTCAGCGATGTCGGAGTGGGAGCTGTGTTGGGTCAGTGATGTCGGTGTTGGAGCTGTGTTGGGTCAGCGATGTCGGAGTTGGAGCTGTGTTGGGTCAGTGATGTCGGAGTTGGAGCTGTGTTGGGTCAGTGATGTCGGTGTTGGAGCTGTGTTTGGTCAGCGATGTCGGTGTTGGAGCTGTGTTGGGTCAGTGATGTCGGTGTTGGAGCTGTGTTGGGCCAGTGATGTCAGTGTTGGAGCTTTGTTGGGTCAGTGATGTCGGAGTTGGTGCTGTGTTGGGTCAGCGATGTCGGTGTTGGAGCTGTGTTGGGTCAGTGATGACGGTGTTGAAGCTGTGTTGGGACAGTGATGTCGGTGTTGGAGCTGTGTTGGGTCAGTGATGTCGGTGTTGGAACTGGATTGGGTCAGTGATTTCGCTGTTGGAGCTGTGTTGGGTCAGTGATGTCGGTGTTGGTGCTGTGTTGGGTCAGTGATGTCGGTGTTGGAGCTGTGTTGGGCCAGTGATGTCGGAGTTGGAGCTGTGTTGGGTCAGTGATGTCGGTGTTGGAGCTGTGTTGGGTCAGTGATGTCGGTGTTGGAGCTGTGTTGGGCCAGTGATGTCGGAGTTGGAGCTGTGTTGGGTCAGTGATGTTGGTGTTGGAGCTATGTTGGGTCAGTGATGTCGGTGTTGGAGCTGTGTTGGGTCAGTGATGTCGGAGTTGGAGCTGTGTTGGGTCAGTGATGTCGGTGTTGGAGCTGTGTTGGTTCAGTGCTGTCGGTGCTGGAGCTGTGTTGGGTCAGTGATGTCGGTGTTGGAGCTGTGTTGGGTCAGCGATGTCGGTGTTGGAGCTGTGTTGGGTCAGTGATGTCGGAGTTGGAGCTGTGTTGGGTCAGTGATGTCGGTGTTGGAGCTGTGTTGGGCCAGTGATGTCGGTGTTGGTGCTGTGTTGGGCCAGTGATGTCGGTGTTGGAGCAGTGTTGGATCAGTGATGTCGGTGTTGGAGCTGTGTTGGGTCAGTGATGTCAGTGTTGGAGCTGTGTTGGGTCTGCGATGTCGGTGTTGGAGCTGTGTTGTGTCAGTGACGTCGGTGTTGGAGCTGTGTTGGGTCAGCGATGTCGGTGTTGGAGCTGTGTTGGGCCAGTGATGTCGGAGTTGGAGCTGTGTTGGGTCAGTGATGTCGGTGTTGGAGCTGTGTTGGGTCAGTGATGTCGGTGTTGGAGCTGTGTTGGGCCAGTGATGTCGGAGTTGGAGCTGTGTTGGGTCAGTGATGTTGGTGTTGGAGCTGTGTTGGGTCAGTGATGTCGGTGTTGGAGCTGTGTTGGGTCAGTGATGTCGGAGTTGGAGCTGTGTTGGGTCAGTGATGTCGGTGTTGGAGCTCTGTTGGTTCAGTGCTGTCGGTGTTGGTGCTGTGTTGGGCCAGTGATGTCGGAGTTGGAGCTGTGTTGGGTCAGTGATGTCGGTGTTGGAGCTGTGTTGGGTCAGTGATGTCGGTGTTGGAGCTGTGTTGGGCCAGTGATGTCGGAGTTGGAGCTGTGTTGGGCCAGTGATGTCGGTGTTGGAGCAGTGTTGGATCAGTGATGTCGGTGTTGGAGCTGTGTTGGGTCAGTGATGTCAGTGTTGGAGCTGTGTTGGGTCAGCGATAGAACATAGAACATAGAACATTACAGCGCAGAACAGGCCCTTCGGCCCACGATGTTGCACCGACCAGTTAAAAAAAAAACTGTGACCCTCCAACCTAAACCAATTTCTTTTCGTCCATGAACCTATCTACGGATCTCTTAAACGCCCCCAAACTAGGCGCATTTACTACTGATGCTGGCAGGGCATTGCAATCCCTCACCACCCTCTGGGTAAAGAACCTACCCCTGACATCGGTTCTATAACTACCCCCCCTCAATTTAAAGCCATGCCCCCTCGTGCTGGATTTCTCCATCAGAGGAAAAAGGCTATCACTATCCACCCTATCTAAACCTCTAATCATCTTATATGTTTCAATAAGATCCCCTCTTAGCCGCCGCCTTTCCAGCGAAAACAATCCCAAATCCCTCAGCCTCTCCTCATAGGATCTCCCCTCCATACCAGGCAACATCCTGGTAAACCTCCTCTGCACCCTCTCCAAAGCCTCCACATCCTTCCTGTAATGTGGGGACCAGAACTGCACACAGTACTCCAAGTGCGGCCGCACCAGAGTTGTGTACAGTTGCAACATAACGCTACGACTCCTAAATTCAATCCCCCTACCAATAAACGCCAAGACACCATATGCCTTCTTAACAACCTTATCTACTTGATTCCCAACTTTCAGGGATCTATGCACACATACACCTAGATCCCTCTGCTCCTCCACACTATTCAAAGTCCTCCCGTTAGCCCTATACTCAACACATCTGTTATTCCTACCAAAGTGAATTACCTCACACTTCTCCGCATTAAACTCCATCCGCCACCTCTCGGCCCAACTTTGCAACCTGTCTAAGTCTTCCTGCAAACTACGACACCCTTCCTCACTGTCTACCACACCACCGACTTTGGTGTCATCAGCAAATTTGCTAATCCACCCAACTATACCCTCATCCAGATCATTAATAAATATTACAAACAGCAGTGGCCCCAAAACAGATCCCTGAGGTACACCACTTGTAACCGCACTCCATGATGAATATTTACTATCAACCACCACCCTCTGTTTCCTATCCGCTAGCCAATTCCTGATCCAATTTCCTAGATCACCCCCAATCCCATACATCTGCATTTTCTGCAGAAGCCTACCATGGTGAACCTTATCAAACGCCTTACTAAAATCCATATATACCACGTCCACTGCCTTGCCCCCATCCACCTCCTTGGTCACTTTCTCAAAAAACTCAATAAGGTTAGTAAGGCACGACCTACCTGCCACAAAACCATGCTGACTATCACCTATCAATTCATTACTCTCCAAATAACTATAAATCCTATCCCTTATAATTTTTTCCAACATCTTGCCGACAACAGAAGTGAGACTCACCGGTCTATAATTCCCGGGGAAGTCTCTGTTCCCCTTCTTAAACAATGGGACAACATTCGCTAACCTCCAATCTTCTGGTACTATACCAGAGGCCAACGACGACCTGAAGATCAGAGCCAGAGGCTCTGCAATCACTTCTCTTGCCTCCCAGAGAATCCTTGGATAAATCCCATCCGGACCAGGGGATTTATCTATTTTCAGACCCTCCAGAATATCCTGCACATCCTCCTTATCAACTGTAATACTGTCTATTCTACTCCCTTGCAACCCAGTGTCCTCCTCAGCTATATTCATGTCCCCTTGCGTGAACACCGAAGAGAAATATTGGTTCAATGCTTCACCAATCTCCTCCGGTTCCACACATAACTTCCCTCTGCCATCTATAACTGGCCCTAAACTTGCCCTAACCAACCTTCTGTTCTTGACATACCTATAGAACGCCTTAGGATTCACTTTAACCCTATCCGCCAAAGTCTTCTCATGTCCCCTTTTAGCCCTTCTAAGCTCGCTCTTTAACTCCCTCTTAGCCAATCTAAAGCTTTCTAGTGCACTACCCGAGTGCTCACAGTGATGTCGGTGTTGGAGCTGTGTTGGGTCAGTGATGACGGTGTTGGGGCTGTGTTGGGTCAGTGATGTCGGTGTTGGAGCTGTATTGGGTCAGTGATGTCGGTGTTGGAGCTGTGTTGGGTCAGTGATGTCGGTGTTGGAGCTGTATTGGGTCAGTGATGTCGGTGTTGGAGCTGTGTTGGGCCAGCGATCTCGGTGTTGGAGCTGGGTTGGGTCTGTGATGTCGGTGTTTGAGCTGTGTTGGGCCAGTGATGTCGATGTTGGATCTGTGTTGGGCCAGTGATGTCGGTGTTGGAGCTGTGTTGGGTCAGTGATGTCGGTGTTGGAGCTGTGTTGGGTCAGCGACAACGGTGTTGGTGCTGTGTTGGGTCAGTGATGTCGGTGTTGGAGCTGTGTTGGGTCAGTGATGTCGGTGTTGGAGCTGTGTTGGGTCAGTGATGTCGGTGTTGGAGCTGTGTTGGGCCCGTGATATCGGTGTTGGAACTGTGTTGGGCCAGTGATGACGGTGTTGGAGCTGTGTTGGGTCAGCGATTTCGGTGTTGGAGCTGTCTTGGGTCAGTGATGTCGTTGTTGGAGCTGTGTTGGGTCAGTGATGTCGGTGTTGGAGCTGTGTTGGGTCAGCGATGTCGGTGTTGGAGCTGTGTTGGGTCAGTGATGTCGGAGTTGGAGCTGTGTTGGGTCAGTGATGTTGGTGTTGGAGCTGTGTTGGGTCAGTGATGTCGGTGTTGGAGCTGTGTTGGTTCAGTGCTGTCGGTGTTGGTGCTGTGTTGGGCCAGTGATGTCGGTGTTGGTGCTGTGTTGGGCCAGTGATGTCGGTGTTGGAGCAGTGTTGGGTCAGTGATGTCGGTGTTGGAGCTGTGTTGGGTCAGTGATGTCAGTGTTGGAGCTGTGTTGGGTCAGCGATGTCGGTGTTGGAGCTGTGTTGTGTCAGTGACGTCGGTGTTGGAGCTGTGTTGGGTCAGCGATGTCGGTGTTGGAGCTGTGTTGGGTCAGCAATGTCGGTGTTGGAACTGGATTGGGTCAGTGATGTCGGTGTTGGAGCTGTGTTGGGTCAGTGATGTCGGTGTTGGAGCTGTGTTGGGTCAGCGATGTCGGTGTTGGAGCTGTGTTGGGTCAGCGATGTCGGAGTGGGAGCTGTGTTGGGTCAGTGATGTCGGTGTTGGAGCTGTGTTGGGTCAGCGATGTCGGAGTTGGAGCTGTGTTGGGTCAGTGATGTCGGAGTTGGAGCTGTGTTGGGTCAGTGATGTCGGTGTTGGAGCTGTGTTTGGTCAGCGATGTCGGTGTTGGAGCTGTGTTGGGTCAGTGATGTCGGTGTTGGAGCTGTGTTGGGCCAGTGATGTCAGTGTTGGAGCTTTGTTGGGTCAGTGATGTCGGAGTTGGTGCTGTGTTGGGTCAGCGATGTCGGTGTTGGAGCTGTGTTGGGTCAGTGATGACGGTGTTGAAGCTGTGTTGGGACAGTGATGTCGGTGTTGGAGCTGTGTTGGGTCAGTGATGTCGGTGTTGGAACTGGATTGGGTCAGTGATTTCGCTGTTGGAGCTGTGTTGGGTCAGTGATGTCGGTGTTGGTGCTGTGTTGGGTCAGTGATGTCGGTGTTGGAGCTGTGTTGGGCCAGTGATGTCGGAGTTGGAGCTGTGTTGGGTCAGTGATGTCGGTGTTGGAGCTGTGTTGGGTCAGTGATGTCGGTGTTGGAGCTGTGTTGGGCCAGTGATGTCGGAGTTGGAGCTGTGTTGGGTCAGTGATGTTGGTGTTGGAGCTATGTTGGGTCAGTGATGTCGGTGTTGGAGCTGTGTTGGGTCAGTGATGTCGGAGTTGGAGCTGTGTTGGGTCAGTGATGTCGGTGTTGGAGCTGTGTTGGTTCAGTGCTGTCGGTGTTGGAGCTGTGTTGGGTCAGTGATGTCGGTGTTGGAGCTGTGTTGGGTCAGCGATGTCGGTGTTGGAGCTGTGTTGGGTCAGTGATGTCGGAGTTGGAGCTGTGTTGGGTCAGTGATGTCGGTGTTGGAGCTGTGTTGGGCCAGTGATGTCGGTGTTGGTGCTGTGTTGGGCCAGTGATGTCGGTGTTGGAGCAGTGTTGGATCAGTGATGTCAGTGTTGGAGCTGTGTTGGGTCTGCGATGTCGGTGTTGGAGCTGTGTTGTGTCAGTGACGTCGGTGTTGGAGCTGTGTTGGGTCAGCGATGTCGGTGTTGGAGCTGTGTTGGGCCAGTGATGTCGGAGTTGGAGCTGTGTTGGGTCAGTGATGTCGGTGTTGGAGCTGTGTTGGGTCAGTGATGTCGGTGTTGGAGCTGTGTTGGGCCAGTGATGTCGGAGTTGGAGCTGTGTTGGGTCAGTGATGTTGGTGTTGGAGCTGTGTTGGGTCAGTGATGTCGGTGTTGGAGCTGTGTTGGGTCAGTGATGTCGGAGTTGGAGCTGTGTTGGGTCAGTGATGTCGGTGTTGGAGCTCTGTTGGTTCAGTGCTGTCGGTGTTGGTGCTGTGTTGGGCCAGTGATGTCGGAGTTGGAGCTGTGTTGGGTCAGTGATGTCGGTGTTGGAGCTGTGTTGGGTCAGTGATGTCGGTGTTGGAGCTGTGTTGGGCCAGTGATGTCGGAGTTGGAGCTGTGTTGGGCCAGTGATGTCGGTGTTGGAGCAGTGTTGGATCAGTGATGTCGGTGTTGGAGCTGTGTTGGGTCAGTGATGTCAGTGTTGGAGCTGTGTTGGGTCAGCGATAGAACATAGAACATAGAACATTACAGCGCAGAACAGGCCCTTCGGCCCACGATGTTGCACCGACCAGTTAAAAAAAAAACTGTGACCCTCCAACCTAAACCAATTTCTTTTCGTCCATGAACCTATCTACGGATCTCTTAAACGCCCCCAAACTAGGCGCATTTACTACTGATGCTGGCAGGGCATTGCAATCCCTCACCACCCTCTGGGTAAAGAACCTACCCCTGACATCGGTTCTATAACTACCCCCCCTCAATTTAAAGCCATGCCCCCTCGTGCTGGATTTCTCCATCAGAGGAAAAAGGCTATCACTATCCACCCTATCTAAACCTCTAATCATCTTATATGTTTCAATAAGATCCCCTCTTAGCCGCCGCCTTTCCAGCGAAAACAATCCCAAATCCCTCAGCCTCTCCTCATAGGATCTCCCCTCCATACCAGGCAACATCCTGGTAAACCTCCTCTGCACCCTCTCCAAAGCCTCCACATCCTTCCTGTAATGTGGGGACCAGAACTGCACACAGTACTCCAAGTGCGGCCGCACCAGAGTTGTGTACAGTTGCAACATAACGCTACGACTCCTAAATTCAATCCCCCTACCAATAAACGCCAAGACACCATATGCCTTCTTAACAACCTTATCTACTTGATTCCCAACTTTCAGGGATCTATGCACACATACACCTAGATCCCTCTGCTCCTCCACACTATTCAAAGTCCTCCCGTTAGCCCTATACTCAACACATCTGTTATTCCTACCAAAGTGAATTACCTCACACTTCTCCGCATTAAACTCCATCCGCCACCTCTCGGCCCAACTTTGCAACCTGTCTAAGTCTTCCTGCAAACTACGACACCCTTCCTCACTGTCTACCACACCACCGACTTTGGTGTCATCAGCAAATTTGCTAATCCACCCAACTATACCCTCATCCAGATCATTAATAAATATTACAAACAGCAGTGGCCCCAAAACAGATCCCTGAGGTACACCACTTGTAACCGCACTCCATGATGAATATTTACTATCAACCACCACCCTCTGTTTCCTATCCGCTAGCCAATTCCTGATCCAATTTCCTAGATCACCCCCAATCCCATACATCTGCATTTTCTGCAGAAGCCTACCATGGTGAACCTTATCAAACGCCTTACTAAAATCCATATATACCACGTCCACTGCCTTGCCCCCATCCACCTCCTTGGTCACTTTCTCAAAAAACTCAATAAGGTTAGTAAGGCACGACCTACCTGCCACAAAACCATGCTGACTATCACCTATCAATTCATTACTCTCCAAATAACTATAAATCCTATCCCTTATAATTTTTTCCAACATCTTGCCGACAACAGAAGTGAGACTCACCGGTCTATAATTCCCGGGGAAGTCTCTGTTCCCCTTCTTAAACAATGGGACAACATTCGCTAACCTCCAATCTTCTGGTACTATACCAGAGGCCAACGACGACCTGAAGATCAGAGCCAGAGGCTCTGCAATCACTTCTCTTGCCTCCCAGAGAATCCTTGGATAAATCCCATCCGGACCAGGGGATTTATCTATTTTCAGACCCTCCAGAATATCCTGCACATCCTCCTTATCAACTGTAATACTGTCTATTCTACTCCCTTGCAACCCAGTGTCCTCCTCAGCTATATTCATGTCCCCTTGCGTGAACACCGAAGAGAAATATTGGTTCAATGCTTCACCAATCTCCTCCGGTTCCACACATAACTTCCCTCTGCCATCTATAACTGGCCCTAAACTTGCCCTAACCAACCTTCTGTTCTTGACATACCTATAGAACGCCTTAGGATTCTCTTTAACCCTATCCGCCAAAGTCTTCTCATGTCCCCTTTTAGCCCTTCTAAGCTCGCTCTTCAACTCCCTCTTAGCCAATCTAAAGCTTTCTAGTGCACTACCCGAGTGCTCACAGTGATGTCGGTGTTGGAGCTGTGTTGGGTCAGTGATGACGGTGTTGGGGCTGTGTTGGGTCAGTGATGTCGGTGTTGGAGCTGTATTGGGTCAGTGATGTCGGTGTTGGAGCTGTGTTGGGTCAGTGATGTCGGTGTTGGAGCTGTATTGGGTCAGTGATGTCGGTGTTGGAGCTGTGTTGGGCCAGCGATCTCGGTGTTGGAGCTGGGTTGGGTCTGTGATGTCGGTGTTGGAGCTGTGTTGGGTCAGTGATGTCGGAGTTGGTGCTGTGTTGGGTCAGCGATGTCGGTGTTGGAGCTGTGTTGGGTCAGTGCTGTCGGTGTTGGAGCTGTGTTGGGTCAGTGATGTCGGTGTTGGAGCTGTGTTGGGTCAGTGATGTCGGTGTTGGAGCTGTGTTGGGTCAGTGATGTCGGTGTTGGAGCTGTGTTGGGTCAGCGATGACGGTGTTGGAGCTGTATTGGGTCAGCGATGTCGGTGTTGGAGCTGTGTTGGGTCAGTGATGTCGGTGTTGGAGCTGTGTTGGGTCAGTGATGTCGGTGTTGGAGCTGTGTTGGGTCAGTGATGTCGGTGTTGGAGCTGTGTTGGGTCAGTGATGTCGGAGTTGGAGCTGTATTGGGTCAGTGATGTCGGTGCTGGAGCTGTGTTGGGTCAGCGATGTCGGTGTTGGAGCTGTGTTGGGTCAGTGATGTCGGTTTTGGAGCTGTGTTGGGTCGGTGATGTCGGTGTTGGAGGTGTGTTGGGTAAGTGATGTCGGTGTTGGAGCTGTGTTGGGTCAGTGATGTCGGTGTTGGAGCTGTGTTGGGCCAGTGATGTCGGTGTTGGAGCTGTGTTGGGTCAGTGATGTAGGTGTTGGAGTTGTGTTGGGTCAGCGACAACGGTATTCGTGCTGTGTTGGGTCAGTGATGTCGGTGTTGGAGCTGTGTTGGGTCAGTGATGTCGGAGTCGGTGCTGTGTTGGGTCAGCGATGTCGGTGTTGGAGCTGTGTTGGGTCAGTGCTGTCGGTGTTGGAGCTGTGTTGGGTCAGTGATGTCGGTGTTGGAGCTGTGTTGGGTCAGTGATGTCGGTGTTGGAGCTGTGTTGGGTCAGTGATGTCGGTGTTGGAGCTGTGTTGGGTCAGCGATGACGGTGTTGGAGCTGTATTGGGTCAGCGATGTCTGTGTTGGAGCTGTGTTGGGTCAGTGATGTCGGTGTTGGAGCTGTGTTGGGTCAGTGATGTCGGTGTTGGAGCTGTGTTGGGTCAGTGATGTCGGTGTTGGAGCTGTGTTGGATCAGTGATGTCGGAGTTGGAGCTGTATTGGGTCAGTGATGTCGGTGCTGGAGCTGTGTTGGGTCAGCGATGTCGGTGTTGGAGCTGTGTTGGGTCAGCGATGTCGGTGTTGGAGCTGTGTTGGGTCAGTGATGTCGGTGTTGGAGCTGTGTTGGGTCGGTGATGTCGGTGTTGGAGGTGTGTTGGGTAAGTGATGTCGGTGTTGGAGCTGTGTTGGGTCAGTGATGTCGGTGTTGGAGCTGTGTTTGGTCAGTGATGTCGGTGTTGGAGCTGTGTTGGGTCAGTGATGTCGGTGTTGGAGCTGTGTTGGGCCCGTGATGTCGGTGTTGGAACTGTGTTGGGCCAGTGATGTCGGTGTTGGAGCTGTGTTGGGTCAGTGATGTCGGTGTTGGAACTGTGTTGGGCCAGTCATGTCGGTGTTGGAGCTGTGTTGGGTCAGTGATGTCGGTGTTGGAGCTGTGTTGGGCCTGTGATGTCGGTGTTGGAACTGTGTTGGGCCAGTGATGACGGTGTTGGAGCTGCGTTGGGTCAGCGATGTCGGTGTTGGAGCTGTCTTGGGTCAGTGATGTCGGTGTTGGAGCTGTGTTGGGTCAGTGATGTCGGTGTTGGAGCTGTGTTGGGTTAGCGATGTCGGTGTTGGAGCTGTGTTGGGTCAGTGATGTCGGTGTTGGAGCTGTGTTGGGTCAGTGATGTCGGTGTTGGCGCTGTGTTGGGTCAGTGATGTCGGTGTTGGTGCTGTGTTGGGTCAGTGATGTCGGTTTTTTGAGCTGTGTTGTGTCAGTGATGTCGGAGTTGGAGCTGTGTTGGGTCAGCGATGTCGGTGTTGGAGCTGTGTTGGGTCAGTGATGTCGGAGTTGGAGCTGTGTTGGCCCAGTGATGTCGGTGTTGGAGCTGTGTTGGGTCAGCGATGTCGGTGTTGGAGCTGTGTTGGGTCAGCGATGTCGGTGTTGGAGCTGTGTTGGGTCAGTGATGTCGGTGTTGGAGCTGTGTTGGGTCAGTGATGTCGTTGTTGGAGCTGTGTTGGGTCAGTGATGTCGGAGTTGGAGCTGTGTTGGGTCAGTGATGTCGGTGTTGGAGCTGTGTTGGGTCAGTGATGTCGGTGTTGGAGCTGTGTTGGGTCAGTGATGTCGGTGTTGGAGCTGTGTTGGGTCAGTGTTGTCGGAGTTGGAGCTGTGTTGGGTCAGTGATGTCGGTGTTGGAGCTGTGTTGGGTCAGTGACGTCGGTGTTGGAGCTGTGTTGGGTCTGTGATGTAGGTGTTGGAGCTGTGTTGGGTCAGTGATGTCGGTGTTGGAGCTGTGTTGGGTCAGTGATGTCGGTGTTGGAGCTGTGTTGGGTCAGTGTTGTCGGAGTTGGAGCTGTGTTGGGTCAGTGATGTCGGTTTTGGAGCTGTGTTGGGTCAGTGATGTCGGTTTTGGAGCTGTGTTGGGTCAGTGATGTCGGTGTTGGAGCTGTGTTGGGTCAGTGATGTCGGAGTTGGAGCTGTGTTGGTTCAGTGATGTCGGTGTTGGAGCTGTGTTGGGTCAGTGATGTCGGAGTTGGAGCTGTGTTGGGTCAGTGATGTCGGTGTTGGAGCTGTGTTGGGTCAGTGATGTCGGTGTTGGAGCTGTGTTGGGTCAGTGATGTCGGTGTTGGAGCTGTGTTGGGCCAGCGATGTCGTTGTTGGAGCTGTGTTGGGTCAGTGATGTCGGAGTTGGAGCTGTGTTGGGTCAGTGATGTCGGTGTTGGAACTGGATTGGGTCAGTGATTTCGGTGTTGGAGCTGTGTTGGGTCAGCGATGTCGGTGTTGGAGCTGTTTTGGGTCAGTGATGTCGGTGTTGGAGCTGTGTTGGGTCGGTGATGTCGGTGTTGGAGGTGTGTTGGGTAAGTGATGTCGGTGTTGGAGCTGTGTTGGGTCAGTGATGTCGGTGTTGGAGCTGTGTTTGGTCAGTGATGTCGGTGTTGGAGCTGTGTTGGGTCAGTGATGTCGGTGTTGGAGCTGTGTTGGGCCCGTGATGTCGGTGTTGGAACTGTGTTGGGCCAGTGATGTCGGTGTTGGAGCTGTGTTGGGTCAGTGATGTCGGTGTTGGAACTGTGTTGGGCCAGTCATGTCGGTGTTGGAGCTGTGTTGGGTCAGTGATGTCGATGTTGGAGCTGTGTTGGGCCTGTGATGTCGGTGTTGGAACTGTGTTGGGCCAGTGATGACGGTGTTGGAGCTGCGTTGGGTCAGCGATGTCGGTGTTGGAGCTGTCTTGGGTCAGTGATGTCGGTGTTGGAGCTGTGTTGGGTCAGTGATGTCGGTGTTGGAGCTGTGTTGGGTTAGCGATGTCGGTGTTGGAGCTGTGTTGGGTCAGTGATGTCGGTGTTGGAGCTGTGTTGGGTCAGTGATGTCGGTGTTGGCGCTGTGTTGGGTCAGTGATGTCGGTGTTGGTGCTGTGTTGGGTCAGTGATGTCGGTTTTTTGAGCTGTGTTGGGTCAGTGATGTCGGAGTTGGAGCTGTGTTGGGTCAGCGATGTCGGTGTTGGAGCTGTGTTGGGTCAGTGATGTCGGAGTTGGAGCTGTGTTGGCCCAGTGATGTCGGTGTTGGAGCTGTGTTGGGTCAGCGATGTCGGTGTTGGAGCTGTGTTGGGTCAGCGATGTCGGTGTTGGAGCTGTGTTGGGTCAGTGATGTCGGTGTTGGAGCTGTGTTGGGTCAGTGATGTCGTTGTTGGAGCTGTGTTGGGTCAGTGATGTCGGAGTTGGAGCTGTGTTGGGTCAGTGATGTCGGTGTTGGAGCTGGGTTGGGTCAGTGATGTCGGTGTTGGAGCTGTGTTGGGTCAGTGATGTCGGTGTTGGAGCTGTGTTGGGTCAGTGTTGTCGGAGTTGGAGCTGTGTTGGGTCAGTGATGTCGGTGTTGGAGCTGTGTTGGGTCAGTGACGTCGGTGTTGGAGCTGTGTTGGGTCTTTGATGTCGGTGTTGGAGCTGTGTTGGGTCAGTGATGTCGGTGTTGGAGCTGTGTTGGGTCAGTGATGTCGGTGTTGGAGCTGTGTTGGGTCAGTGATGTCGGTGTTGGAGCTGTGTTGGGTCAGTGATGTCGGTGTTGGAGCTGTGTTGGGTCAGTGATGTCGGAGTTGGAGCTGTGTTGGGTCAGTGTTGTCGGAGTTGGAGCTGTGTTGGGTCAGTGATGTCGTTTTTGGAGCTGTGTTGGGTCAGTGATGTCGGTTTTGGAGCTGTGTTGGGTCAGTGATGTCGGTGTTGGTGCTGTGTTGGGTCAGTGATGTCGGAGTTGGAGCTGTGTTGGTTCAGTGATGTCGGTGTTGGAGCTGTGTTGGGTCAGTGATGTCGGAGTTGGAGCTGTGTTGGGTCAGTGATGTCGGTGTTGGAGCTGTGTTGGGTCAGTGATGTCGGTGTTGGAGCTGTGTTGGGTCAGTGATGTCGGTGTTGGAGCTGTGTTGGGCCAGCGATGTCGTTGTTGGAGCTGTGTTGGGTCAGTGATGTCGGAGTTGGAGCTGTGTTGGGTCAGTGATGTCGGTGTTGGAACTGGATTGGGTCAGTGATTTCGGTGTTGGAGCTGTGTTGGGTCAGCGATGTCGGTTTTGGAGCTGTGTTGGGTCAGTGATGTCGGAGTTGGAGCTGTGTTGGGTCAGTGATGTCGGTGTTGGAGCTGTGTTGGGTCAGTGATGTCGGTGTTGGAACTGTGTTGTGTCAGCGATGTCGGTGTTGGAGCTGTGTTGGGTCAGTGATGTCGGTGTTGGTGCTGTGTTCGGTCGGTGATGTCGGTGTTGGAGCTGTGTTGGGTCAGTGATGTCGGTGTTGGAGCTGTGTTGGGTCAGTGATGTCGGTGTTGGAGCTGTGTTGGGCCAGTGATGTCGGAGTTGGAGCTGTGTTGGGTCAGTGATGTCCGTGTTGGAGCTGTGTTGGGTCAGTGATGTCGGTGTTGGAGCTGTGTTGGGTCAGTGATGTCGGTGTTGGAGCTGTGTTGGATCAGTGATGTCGGTGTTGGAGCTGTGTTGGGTCAGTGATGTCGGTGTTGGAGCTGTGTTGGGTCAGTGATGTCGGAGTTGGAGCTGTGTTGGGTCAGTGATGTCGGTGTTGGTGCTGTGTTGGGCCAGTGATGTCGTTGTTGGAGCTGTGTTGGGTCAGTGATGTCGGTGTTGGAGCTGTGTTGGGCCTGTGATGTCGGTGTTGGAACTGTGTTGGGCCAGTGATGACGGTGTTGGAGCTGCGTTGGGTCAGCGATGTCGGTGTTGGAGCTGTCTTGGGTCAGTGATGTCGGTGTTGGAGCTGTGTTGGGTCAGTGATGTCGGTGTTGGAGCTGTGTGGGGTTAGCGATGTCGGTGTTGGAGCTGTGTTGGGTCAGTGATGTCGGTGTTGGAGCTGTGTTGGGTCAGTGATGTCGGTGTTGGCGCTGTGTTGGGTCAGTGATGTCGGTGTTGGTGCTGTGTTGGGTCAGTGATGTCGGTTTTTTGAGCTGTGTTGGGTCAGTGATGTCGGAGTTGGAGCTGTGTTGGGTCAGCGATGTCGGTGTTGGAGCTGTGTTGGGTCAGTGATGTCGGAGTTGGAGCTGTGTTGGCCCAGTGATGTCGGTGTTGGAGCTGTGTTGGGTCAGCGATGTCGGTGTTGGAGCTGTGTTGGGTCAGCGATGTCGGTGTTGGAGCTGTGTTGGGTCAGTGATGTCGGTGTTGGAGCTGTGTTGGGTCAGTGATGTCGTTGTTGGAGCTGTGTTGGGTCAGTGATGTCGGAGTTGGAGCTGTGTTGGGTCAGTGATGTCGGTGTTGGAGCTGTGTTGGGTCAGTGATGTCGGTGTTGGAGCTGTGTTGGGTCAGTGATGTCGGTGTTGGAGCTGTGTTGGGTCAGTGTTGTCGGAGTTGGAGCTGTGTTGGGTCAGTGATGTCGGTGTTGGAGCTGTGTTGGGTCAGTGACGTCGGTGTTGGAGCTGTGTTGGGTCTGTGATGTCGGTGTTGGAGCTGTGTTGGGTCAGTGATGTCGGTGTTGGAGCTGTGTTGGGTCAGTGATGTCGGTGTTGGAGCTGTGTTGGGTCAGTGATGTCGGTGTTGGAGCTGTGTTGGGTCAGTGATGTCGGTGTTGGAGCTGTGTTGGGTCAGTGATGTCGGAGTTGGAGCCTTGTTGGGTCAGTGTTGTCGGAGTTGGAGCTGTGTTGGGTCAGTGATGTCGGTTTTGGAGCTGTGTTGGGTCAGTGATGTCGGTTTTGGAGCTGTGTTGGGTCAGTGATGTCGGTGTTGGAGCTGTGTTGGGTCAGTGATGTCGGAGTTGGAGCTGTGTTGGTTCAGTGATGTCGGTGTTGGAGCTGTGTTGGGTCAGTGATGTCGGAGTTGGAGCTGTGTTGGGTCAGTGATGTCGGTGTTGGAGCTGTGTTGGGTCAGTGATGTCGTTGTTGGAGCTGTGTTGGGTCAGTGATGTCGGTGTTGGAGCTGTGTTGGGTCAGTGATGTCGGTGTTGGAGCTGTGTTGGGCCAGCGATGTCGTTGTTGGAGCTGTGTTGGGTCAGTGATGTCGGAGTTGGAGCTGTGTTGGGTCAGTGATGTCGGTGTTGGAACTGGATTGGGTCAGTGATTTCGGTGTTGGAGCTGTGTTGGGTCAGCGATGTCGGTTTTGGAGCTGTGTTGGGTCAGTGATGTCGGAGTTGGAGCTGTGTTGGGTCAGTGATGTCGGTGTTGGAGCTGTGTTGGGTCAGTGATGTCGGTGTTGGAACTGTGTTGTGTCAGCGATGTCGGTTTTGGAGCTGTGTTGGGTCAGTGATGTCGGTGTTGGTGCTGTGTTCGGTCGGTGATGTCGGTGTTGGAGCTGTGTTGTGTCAGTGATGTCGGTGTTGGTGCTGTGTTCGGTCGGTGATGTCGGTGTTGGAGCTGTGTTGGGTCAGTGATGTCGGTGTTGGAGCTGTGTTGGGTCAGTGATGTCGGTGTTGGAGCTGTGTTGGGCCAGTGATGTCGGAGTTGGAGCTGTGTTGGTTCAGTGATGTCCGTGTTGGAGCTGTGTTGGGTCAGTGATGTCGGTGTTGGAGCTGTGTTGGGTCAGTGATGTCGGTGTTGGAGCTGTGTTGGGTCAGTGATGTCGGTGTTGGAGCTGTGTTGGGTCAGTGATGTCGGAGTTGGAGCTGTGTTGGGTCAGTGATGTCGGTGTTGGTGCTGTGTTGGGCCAGTGATGTCGTTGTTGGAGCTGTGTTGGGTCAGCGATGTCGGTGTTGGAGCTGTGTTGGGTCAGTGATGTCGGTGTTGGAGCTGTGTTGGGTCAGTGTTGTCGGAGTTGGAGCTGTGTTGGGCCAGTGATGTCGGTGTTGGAGCTGTGTTGGGTCAGTGATGTCGGTGTTGGAGCTGTGTTGGGTCAGCGATGTCGGTGTTGGATCTGTGTTGGGTCAGTGATGTCGGTGTTGGAGCTGTGTTGGGTCAGCGATGTCGGTTTTGGAGCTGTGTTGGGTCAGTGATGTCGGTGTTGGAGCTGTGTTGGATCAGTGATGTCGGAGTTGGAGCTGTGTTGGGTCAGTGATGTCGGTGTTGGAGCTGTGTTGGGTCAGTGATGTCGGTGTTGGAGCTGTGTTGGGTCAGTGATGTCGGAGTTGGAGCTGTGTTGGGTCAGTGATGTCCGTGTTGGAGCTGTGTTGGGTCAGTGATGTCGGTGTTGGAGCTGTGTTGGGTCAGTGATGTCGGAGTTGGAGCTGTGTTGGGTCAGTGATGTCGGTGTTGGAGCTGTGTTGGGTCAGTGATGTCGGTGTTGGTGCTGTGTTGGGCCAGTGATGTCGGTGTTGGTGCTGTGTTGGGCCAGTGATGTCGTTGTTGGAGCTGTGTTGGGTCAGCGATGTCGGTGTTGGAGCTGTGTTGGGTCAGTGATGTCGGTGTTGGAGCTGTGTTGGGTCAGTCATGTCGGTGCTGGAGCTGTGTTGGGTCAGTGATGTCGGTGTTGGAGCTGTGTTGGGCCAGTGATGTCGGTGTTGGAACTGTGTTGGGCCAGTGATGACGGTGTTGGAGCTGTGTTGGGTCAGCGATGTCGGTGTTGGAGCTGTCTTGGGTCAGTGATGTCGGTGTTGGAGCTGTGTTGGGTCAGTGATGTCGGTGTTGGAGCTGTGTTGGGTTAGCGATGTCGGTGTTGGAGCTGTGATGGGTCAGTGATGTCGGTGTTGGAGCTGTGTTGGGTCAGTGATGTCGGTGTTGGCGCTGTGTTGGGTCAGTGATGTCGGTGTTGGTGCTGTGTTGGGTCAGTGATGTCGGTTTTGGAGCTGTGTTGGGTCAGTGATGTCGGAGTTGGAGCTGTGTTGGGTCAGCGATGTCGTTGTTGGAGCTGTATTGGGTCAGTGATGTCGGAGTTGGAGCTGTGTTGGGTCAGTGATGTCGGAGTTGGAGCTGTGTTGGGTCAGTGATGTCGGTGTTGGAGCTGTGTTGGGTCAGTGATGTCGGTGTTGGAGCTGTGTTGGGTCAGTGATGTCGGAGTTGGAGCTGTGTTGGGTCAGTGATGTCGGTGTTGGAACTGGATTGGGTCAGTGATTTCGGTGTTGGAGCTGTGTTGGGTCAGCGATGTCGGTGTTGGAGCTGTGTTGGGTCAGTGATGTCGGAGTTGGAGCTGTGTTGGGTCAGTGATGTCGGTGTTGGAGCTGTGTTGGTTCAGTGCTGTCGGTGTTGGAGCTGTGTTGGGTCAGTGATGTCGGTGTTGGAGCTGTGTTGGTTCAGTGCTGTCGGTGTTGGTGCTGTGTTGGGCCAGTGATGTCGGTGTTGGTGCTGTGTTGGGCCAGAGATGTCGTTGTTGGAGCTGTGTTGGGTCAGCGATGTCGGTGTTGGAGCTGTGTTGGGTCACTGATGTCGGTGTTGGAGCTGTGTTGGTTCAGTGATGTCGGTGTTGGAGCTGTGTTGGGTCAGCGATGTCGGTGTTGGAACTGGATTGGGTCAGCGATGTCGGTGTTGGAGCTGTGTTGGGTCAGTGATGTCGGAGTTGGAGCTGTTTGGGTCAGCGATGTCGGTGTTAGAGCTGTGTTGGGTCAGTGATGTCGGTGTTGGAGCTGTGTTGGGTCAGTGATGTCGGTGTTGGAGCTGTGTTGGGTCAGTGATGACGGTGTTGGGGCTGTGTTGGGTCAGTGATGTCGATGTTGGAGCTGTATTGGGTCAGTGATGTCGGTGTTGGAGCTGTGTTGAGTCAGTGATGTCGGTGTTGGAGCTGTGTTGGGCCAGCGATCTCGGTGTTGGAGCTGGGTTGGGTCTGTGATGTCGCTGTTGGAGCTGTGTTGGGTCAGTGATGTCGGAGTTGGTGCTGTGTTGGGTCAGCGATGTCGGTGTTGGAGCTGTGTTGGGTCAGTGCTGTCGGTGTTGGAGCTGTGTTGGGTCAGTGATGTCGGTGTTGGAGCTGTGTTGGGTCAGTGATGTCGGTGTTGGAGCTGTGTTTGGTCAGTGATGTCGGTGTTGGAGCTGTGTTGGGTCAGCGATGACGGTGTTGGAGCTGTATTGGGTCAGCGATGTCGGTGTTGGAGCTGTGTTGGGTCAGTGATGTCGGTGTTGGAGCTGTGTTGGGTCAGTGATGTCGGTGTTGGAGCTGTGTTGGGTCAGTGATGTCGGTGTTGGAGCTGTGTTGGATCAGTGATGTCGGAGTTGGAGCTGTATTGGGTCAGTGATGTCGGTGCTGGAGCTGTGTTGGGTCAGCGATGTCGGTGTTGGAGCTGTGTTGGGTCAGTGATGTCGGTGTTGGAGCTGTGTTGGATCAGTGATGTCGGAGTTGGAGCTGTGTTGGCCCAGTGATGTCGGTGTTGGAGCTGTGTTGGGTCAGCGATGTCGGTGTTGGAGCTGTGTTGGGTCAGTGATGTCGGTGTTGGAGCTGTGTTGGGTCAGTGATGTCGGTGTTGGAGCTGTGTTGGGTCAGTGATGTCGGTGTTGGAGCTGTGTTGGGTCAGTGATGTCGGAGTTGGAGCGGTGTTGGGTCAGTGATGTCGGTGTTGGAGCTGTGTTGGGTCAGTGATGTCGGTGTTGGAGCTGTGTTGGGTCAGTGATGTCGGAGTTGGAGCTGTGTTGGGTCAGTGATGTCGGTGTTGGAACTGGATTGGGTCAGTGATTTCGGTGTTGGAGCTGTGTTGGGTCAGTGATGTCGGAGTTGGAGCTGTGTTGGGTCAGCGATGTCGGTGTTGGAGCTGTGTTGGGTCAGTGATGTCGGTGTTGGAGCTGTGTTGGGTCAGTGATGTCGGTGTTGGAGCTGCGTTGGGCCAGTGATGTCGGAGTTGGAGCTGTGTTGGGTCAGTGATGTCGGTGTTGGTGCTGTGTTGGGTCAGTGATGTCGGTGTTGGAGCTGTGTTGGGTCAGTGATGTCGGAGTTGGAGCTGTGTTGGTTCAGTGATGTCGGTGTTGGAGCTGTGTTGGTTCAGTGCTGTCGGTGTTGGTGCTGTGTTGGGCCAGTGATGTCGGTGTTGGTGCTGGGTTGGGCCAGAGATGTCGTTGTTGGAGCTGTGTTGGGTCAGCGATGTCGGTGTTGGAGCTGTGTTGGGTCAGTGATGTCGGTGTTGGAGCTGTGTTGGGTCAGTGATGTCGGTGTTGGAGCTGTGTTGGGTCAGTGATGTCGGTGTTGGAGCTGTGTTGGGTCAGCGATGTCGGTGTTGGAACTGGATTGGGTCAGCGATGTCGGTGTTGGAGCTGTGTTGGGTCAGTGATGTCGGAGTTGGAGCTGTTTGGGTCAGCGATGTCGGTGTTGGAGCTGTGTTGGGTCAGTGATGTCGGTGTTGGAGCTGTGTTGGATCAGTGATGTCGGTGTTGGAGCTGTGTTGGGTCAGTGATGACGGTGTTGGGGCTGTGTTGGGTCAGTGATGTCGGTGTTGGAGCTGTATTGGGTCAGTGATGTCGGTGTTGGAGCTGTGTTGGGTCAGTGATGTCGGTGTTGGAGCTGTAATGGGTCAGTGATGTCGGTGTTGGAGCTGTGTTGGGCCAGCGATCTCGGTGTTGGAGCTGGGTTGGGTCAGTGATGTCGGTGTTGGAGCTGTGTTGGGTCAGTGATGTCGGAGTTGGAGCTGTGTTGGGTCAGTGATGTCGGTGTTGGAACTGGATTGGGTCAGTGATTTCGGTGTTGGAGCTGTGTTGGGTCAGTGATGTCGGAGTTGGAGCTGTGTTGGGTCAGCGATGTCGGTGTTGGAGCTGTGTTGGGTCAGTGATGTCGGTGTTGGAGCTGTGTTGGGTCAGTGATGTCGGTGTTGGAGCTGCGTTGGGCCAGTGATGTCGGAGTTGGAGCTGTGTTGGGTCAGTGATGTCGGTGTTGGTGCTGTGTTGGGTCAGTGATGTCGGTGTTGGAGCTGTGTTGGGTCAGTGATGTCGGAGTTGGAGCTGTGTTGGTTCAGTGATGTCGGTGTTGGAGCTGTGTTGGTTCAGTGCTGTCGGTGTTGGTGCTGTGTTGGGCCAGTGATGTCGGTGTTCGTGCTGGGTTGGGCCAGAGATGTCGTTGTTGGAGCTGTGTTGGGTCAGCGATGTCGGTGTTGGAGCTGTGTTGGGTCAGTGATGTCGGTGTTGGAGCTGTGTTGGGTCAGTGATGTCGGTGTTGGAGCTGTGTTGGGTCAGTGATGTCGGTGTTGGAGCTGTGTTGGGTCAGCGATGTCGGTGTTGGAACTGGATTGGGTCAGCGATGTCGGTGTTGGAGCTGTGTTGGGTCAGTGATGTCGGAGTTGGAGCTGTTTGGGTCAGCGATGTCGGTGTTGGAGCTGTGTTGGGTCAGTGATGTCGGTGTTGGAGCTGTGTTGGATCAGTGATGTCGGTGTTGGAGCTGTGTTGGGTCAGTGATGACGGTGTTGGGGCTGTGTTGGGTCAGTGATGTCGGTGTTGGAGCTGTATTGGGCCAGTGATGTCGATGTTGGAGCTGTGTTGGGCCAGTGATGTCGGTGTTGGAGCTGTGTTGGGTCAGTGATGTAGGTGTTGGAGCTGTGTTGGGTCAGCGACAACGGTGTTGGTGCTGTGTTGGGTCAGTGATGTCGGTGTTGGAGCTGTGTTGGGTCAGTGATGTCGGAGTTGGTGCTGTGTTGGGTCAGCGATGTCGGTGTTGGAGCTGTGTTGGGTCAGTGCTGTCGGTGTTGGAGCTGTGTTGGGTCAGTGATGTCGGTGTTGGAGCTGTGTTGGGTCAGTGATGTCGGTGTTGGAGCTGTGTTGGGTCAGTGATGTCGGTGTTGGAGCTGTGTTGGGTCAGCGATGACGGTGTTGGAGCTGTATTGGGTCAGCGATGTCGGTGTTGGAGCTGTGTTGGGTCAGTGATGTCAGTGTTGGAGCTGTGTTGGGTCAGTGATGTCGGTGTTGGAGCTGTGTTGGGTCAGTGATGTCGGTGTTGGAGCTGTGTTGGATCAGTGATGTCGGAGTTGGAGCTGTATTGGGTCAGTGATGTCGGTGCTGGAGCTGTGTTGGGTCAGCGATGTCGGTGTTGGAGCTGTGTTGGGTCAACGATGTCAGTGTTGGAGCTGTGTTGGGTCAGCGATGTCGGTGTTGGAGCTGTGTTGGGTCAGTGATGTCGGTGTTGGAGCTGTGTTGGGTCAGCGACAACGGTGTTGGTGCTGTGTTGGGTCAGTGATGTCGGTGTTGGAGCTGTGTTTGGTCAGTGATGTCGGTGTTGGAGCTGTGTTGGGTCAGTGATGTCGGTGTTGGAGCTGTGTTGGGCCCGTGATGTCGGTGTTGGAACTGTGTTGGGCCAGTGATGTCGGTGTTGGAGCTGTGTTGGGTCAGTGATGTCGGTGTTGGAACTGTGTTGGGCCAGTCATGTCAGTGTTGGAGCTGTGTTGGGTCAGTGATGTCGGTGTTGGAGCTGTGTTGGGCCTGTGATGTCGGTGTTGGAACTGTGTTGGGCCAGTGATGACGGTGTTGGAGCTGCGTTGGGTCAGCGATGTCGGTGTTGGAGCTGTCTTGGGTCAGTGATGTCGGTGTTGGAGCTGTGTTGGGTCAGTGATGTCGGTGTTGGAGCTGTGTTGGGTTAGCGATGTCGGTGTTGGAGCTGTGTTGGGTCAGTGATGTCGGTGTTGGAGCTGTGTTGGGTCAGCGATGTCGGTGTTGGCGCTGTGTTGGGTCAGTGATGTCGGTGTTGGTGCTGTGTTGGGTCAGTGATGTCGGTTTTTTGAGCTGTGTTGGGTCAGTGATGTCGGAGTTGGAGCTGTGTTGGGTCAGCGATGTCGGTGTTGGAGCTGTATTGGGTCAGTGATGTCGGTGTTGGAGCTGTGTTGGGTCAGTGATGTCGGTGTTGGAGCTGTAATGGGTCAGTGATGTCGGTGTTGGAGCTGTGTTGGGCCAGCGATCTCGGTGTTGGAGCTGGGTTGGGTCTGTGATGTCGGTGTTGGAGCTGTGTTGGGTCAGTGATGTCGGAGTTGGTGCTGTATTGGGTCAGCGATGTCGGTGTTGGAGCTGTGTTGGGTCAGTGCTGTCGGTGTTGGAGCTGTGTTGGGTCAGTGATGTCGGTGTTGGAGCTGTGTTGGGTCAGTGATGTCGGTGTTGGAGCTGTGTTGGGTCAGTGATGTCGGTGTTGGAGCTGTGTTGGGTCCGCGATGACGGTGTTGGAGCTGTATTGGGTCAGCGATGTCGGTGTTGGAGCTGTGTTGGGTCAGTGATGTCGGAGTTGGTGCTGTGTTGGGTCAGCGATGTCGGTGTTGGAGCTGTGTTGGGTCAGTGCTGTCGGTGTTGGAGCTGTGTTGGGTCAGTGATGTCGGTGTTGGAGCTGTGTTGGGTCAGTGATGTCGGTGTTGGAGCTGTGTTGGGTCAGTGATGTCGGTGTTGGAGCTGTGTTGGGTCAGCGATGACGGTGTTGGAGCTGTATTGGGTCAGCGATGTCGGTGTTGGAGCTGTGTTGGGTCAGTGATGTCGGTGTTGGAGCTGTGTTGGGTCAGTGATGTCGGTGTTGGAGCTGTGTTGGGTCAGTGATGTCGGTGTTGGAGCTGTGTTGGGTCAGTGATGTCGGAGTTGGAGCTGTATTGGGTCAGTGATGTCGGTGCTGGAGCTGTGTTGGGTCAGCGATGTCGGTGTTGGAGCTGTGTTGGGTCAGCGATGTCGGTGTTGGAGCTGTGTTGGGTCAGTGATGTCGGTGTTGGAGCTGTGTTGGGTCGGTGATGTCGGTGTTGGAGGTGTGTTGGGTAAGTGATGTCGGTGTTGGAGCTGTGTTGGGTCAGTGATGTCGGTGTTGGAGCTGTGTTGGGCCAGTGATGTCAATGTTGGAGCTGTGTTGGGCCAGTGATGTCGGTGTTGGAGCTGTGTTGGGTCAGTGATGTAGGTGTTGGAGCTGTGTTGGGTCAGCGACAACGGTGTTGGTGCTGTGTTGGGTCAGTGATGTCGGTGTTGGAGCTGTGTTGGGTCAGTGATGTCGGAGTTGGTGCTGTGTTGGGTCAGCGATGTCGGTGTTGGAGCTGTGTTGGGTCAGTGCTGTCGGTGTTGGAGCTGTGTTGGGTCAGTGATGTCGGTGTTGGAGCTGTGTTGGGTCAGTGATGTCGGTGTTGGAGCTGTGTTGGGTCAGTGATGTCGGTGTTGGAGCTGTGTTGGGTCAGCGATGACGGTGTTGGACCTGTATTGGGTCAGCGATGTCGGTGTTGGAGCTGTGTTGGGTCAGTGATGTCGGTGTTGGAGCTGTGTTGGGTCAGTGATGTCGGTGTTGGAGCTGTGTTGGGTCAGTGATGTCGGTGTTGGAGCTGTGTTGGATCAGTGATGTCGGAGTTGGAGCTGTATTGGGTCAGTGATGTCGGTGCTGGAGCTGTGTTGGGTCAGCGATGTCGGTGTTGGAGCTGTGTTGGGTCAGCGATGTCGGTGTTGGAGCTGTGTTGGGTCAGTGATGTCGGTGTTGGAGCTGTGTTGGGTCAGTGATGTCGGTGTTGGAGCAGTGTTGGGTCAGTGATGTCGGTGTTGGAGCTGTGTTGGGTCGGTGATGTCGGTGTTGGAGCTGTGTTGGATCAGTGATGTCGGTGTTGGAGCTGTGTTGGATCAGTGATGTCGGTGTTGGAGCTGTGTTGGGTCAGTGATGTCGGTGTTGGAGCTGTGTTGGGTCAGTGATGTCGGTGTTGGAGCTGTGTTGGGTCCGCGATGACGGTGTTGGAGCTGTATTGGGTCAGCGATGTCGGTGTTGGAGCTGTGTTGGGTCAGTGATGTCGGAGTTGGTGCTGTGTTGGGTCAGCGATGTCGGTGTTGGAGCTGTGTTGGGTCAGTGCTGTCGGTGTTGGAGCTGTGTTGGGTCAGTGATGTCGGTGTTGGAGCTGTGTTGGGTCAGTGATGTCGGTGTTGGAGCTGTGTTGGGTCAGTGATGTCGGTGTTGGAGCTGTGTTGGGTCAGCGATGACGGTGTTGGAGCTGTATTGGGTCAGCGATGTCGGTGTTGGAGCTGTGTTGGGTCAGTGATGTCGGTGTTGGAGCTGTGTTGGGTCAGTGATGTCGGTGTTGGAGCTGTGTTGGGTCAGTGATGTCGGTGTTGGAGCTGTGTTGGGTCAGTGATGTCGGAGTTGGAGCTGTATTGGGTCAGTGATGTCGGTGCTGGAGCTGTGTTGGGTCAGCGATGTCGGTGTTGGAGCTGTGTTGGGTCAGCGATGTCGGTGTTGGAGCTGTGTTGGGTCAGTGATGTCGGTGTTGGAGCTGTGTTGGGTCGGTGATGTCGGTGTTGGAGGTGTGTTGGGTAAGTGATGTCGGTGTTGGAGCTGTGTTGGGTCAGTGATGTCGGTGTTGGAGCTGTGTTGGGCCAGTGATGTCAATGTTGGAGCTGTGTTGGGCCAGTGATGTCGGTGTTGGAGCTGTGTTGGGTCAGTGATGTAGGTGTTGGAGCTGTGTTGGGTCAGCGACAACGGTGTTGGTGCTGTGTTGGGTCAGTGATGTCGGTGTTGGAGCTGTGTTGGGTCAGTGATGTCGGAGTTGGTGCTGTGTTGGGTCAGCGATGTCGGTGTTGGAGCTGTGTTGGGTCACTGCTGTCGGTGTTGGAGCTGTGTTGGGTCAGTGATGTCGGTGTTGGAGCTGTGTTGGGTCAGTGATGTCGGTGTTGGAGCTGTGTTGGGTCAGTGATGTCGGTGTTGGAGCTGTGTTGGGTCAGCGATGACGGTGTTGGACCTGTATTGGGTCAGCGATGTCGGTGTTGGAGCTGTGTTGGGTCAGTGATGTCGGTGTTGGAGCTGTGTTGGGTCAGTGATGTCGGTGTTGGAGCTGTGTTGGGTCAGTGATGTCGGTGTTGGAGCTGTGTTGGATCAGTGATGTCGGAGTTGGAGCTGTATTGGGTCAGTGATGTCGGTGCTGGAGCTGTGTTGGGTCAGCGATGTCGGTGTTGGAGCTGTGTTGGGTCAGCGATGTCGGTGTTGGAGCTGTGTTGGGTCAGTGATGTCGGTGTTGGAGCTGTGTTGGGTCAGTGATGTCGGTGTTGGAGCAGTGTTGGGTCAGTGATGTCGGTGTTGGAGCTGTGTTGGGTCGGTGATGTCGGTGTTGGAGCTGTGTTGGATCAGTGATGTCGGTGTCGGAGCTGTGTTGGATCAGTGATGTCGGAGTTGGAGCTGTGTTGGGTCAGTGATGTCGGTTTTGGAGCTGTGTTGGGTCAGTGATGTCGGTGCTGGAGCTGTGTTGGGTCAGTGATGTCGGTGTTGGAGCTGTGTTGGGTCAGTGATGTCGGTGTTGGAGCTGTGTTGGGCCCGTGATGTCGGTGTTGGAACTGTGTTGGGCCAGTGATGTCGGTGTTGGAGCTGTGTTGGGTCAGTGATGTCGGTGTTGGAACTGTGTTGGGCCAGTCATGTCGGTGTTGGAGCTGTGTTGGGTCAGTGATGTCGGTGTTGGAGCTGTGTTGGGCCTGTGATGTCGGTGTTGGAACTGTGTTGGGCCAGTGATGACGGTGTTGGAGCTGCGTTGGGTCAGCGATGTCGGTGTTGGAGCTGTCTTGGGTCAGTGATGTCGGTGTTGGAGCTGTGTTGGGTCAGTGATGTCGGTGTTGGAGCTGTGTTGGGTTAGCGATGTCGGTGTTGGAGCTGTGTTGGGTCAGTGATGTCGGTGTTGGAGCTGTGTTGGGTCAGTGATGTCGGTGTTGGCGCTGTGTTGGGTCAGTGATGTCGGTGTTGGTGCTGTGTTGGGTCAGTGATGTCGGTTTTTTGAGCTGTGTTGGGTCAGTGATGTCGGAGTTGGAGCTGTGTTGGGTCAGCGATGTCCGTGTTGGAGCTGTGTTGGGTCAGTGATGTCGGAGTTGGAGCTGTGTTGGCCCAGTGATGTCGGTGTTGGAGCTGTGTTGGGTCAGCGATGTCGGTGTTGGAGCTGTGTTGGGTCAGCGATGTCGGTGTTGGAGCTGTGTTGGGTCAGTGATGTCGGTGTTGGAGCTGTGTTGGGTCAGTGATGTCGTTGTTGGAGCTGTGTTGGGTCAGTGATGTCGGAGTTGGAGCTGTGTTGGGTCAGTGATGTCGGTGTTGGAGCTGTGTTGGGTCAGTGATGTCGGTGTTGGAGCTGTGTTGGGTCAGTGATGTCGGAGTTGGAGCTGTGTTGGGTCAGTGATGTCGGTGCTGGAGCTGTGTTGGGTCAGCGATGTCGGTGTTGGAGCTGTGTTGGGTCAGCGATGTCGGTGTTGGAGCTGTGTTGGGTCAGTGATGTCGGTGTTGGAGCTGTGTTGGGTCGGTGATGTCGGTGTTGGAGGTGTGTTGGGTAAGTGATGTCGGTGTTGGAGCTGTGTTGGGTCAGTGATGTCGGTGTTGGAGCTGTGTTGGGCCAGTGATGTCAATGTTGGAGCTGTGTTGGGCCAGTGATGTCGGTGTTGGAGCTGTGTTGGGTCAGTGATGTAGGTGTTGGAGCTGTGTTGGGTCAGCGACAACGGTGTTGGTGCTGTGTTGGGTCAGTGATGTCGGTGTTGGAGCTGTGTTGGGTCAGTGATGTCGGAGTTGGTGCTGTGTTGGGTCAGCGATGTCGGTGTTGGAGCTGTGTTGGGTCAGTGCTGTCGGTGTTGGAGCTGTGTTGGGTCAGTGATGTCGGTGTTGGAGCTGTGTTGGGTCAGTGATGTCGGTGTTGGAGCTGTGTTGGGTCAGTGATGTCGGTGTTGGAGCTGTGTTGGGTCAGCGATGACGGTGTTGGACCTGTATTGGGTCAGCGATGTCGGTGTTGGAGCTGTGTTGGGTCAGTGATGTCGGTGTTGGAGCTGTGTTGGGTCAGTGATGTCGGTGTTGGAGCTGTGTTGGGTCAGTGATGTCGGTGTTGGAGCTGTGTTGGATCAGTGATGTCGGAGTTGGAGCTGTATTGGGTCAGTGATGTCGGTGCTGGAGCTGTGTTGGGTCAGCGATGTCGGTGTTGGAGCTGTGTTGGGTCAGCGATGTCGGTGTTGGAGCTGTGTTGGGTCAGTGATGTCGGTGTTGGAGCTGTGTTGGGTCAGTGATGTCGGTGTTGGAGCAGTGTTGGGTCAGTGATGTCGGTGTTGGAGCTGTGTTGGGTCGGTGATGTCGGTGTTGGAGCTGTGTTGGATCAGTGATGTCGGTGTTGGAGCTGTGTTGGATCAGTGATGTCGGTGTTGGAGCTGTGTTGGGTCAGTGATGTCGGTGTTGGAGCTGTGTTGGGTCAGTGATGTCGGTGTTGGAGCTGTGTTGGGTCCGCGATGACGGTGTTGGAGCTGTATTGGGTCAGCGATGTCGGTGTTGGAGCTGTGTTGGGTCAGTGATGTCGGAGTTGGTGCTGTGTTGGGTCAGCGATGTCGGTGTTGGAGCTGTGTTGGGTCAGTGCTGTCGGTGTTGGAGCTGTGTTGGGTCAGTGATGTCGGTGTTGGAGCTGTGTTGGGTCAGTGATGTCGGTGTTGGAGCTGTGTTGGGTCAGTGATGTCGGTGTTGGAGCTGTGTTGGGTCAGCGATGACGGTGTTGGAGCTGTATTGGGTCAGCGATGTCGGTGTTGGAGCTGTGTTGGGTCAGTGATGTCGGTGTTGGAGCTGTGTTGGGTCAGTGATGTCGGTGTTGGAGCTGTGTTGGGTCAGTGATGTCGGTGTTGGAGCTGTGTTGGGTCAGTGATGTCGGAGTTGGAGCTGTATTGGGTCAGTGATGTCGGTGCTGGAGCTGTGTTGGGTCAGCGATGTCGGTGTTGGAGCTGTGTTGGGTCAGCGATGTCGGTGTTGGAGCTGTGTTGGGTCAGTGATGTCGGTGTTGGAGCTGTGTTGGGTCGGTGATGTCGGTGTTGGAGGTGTGTTGGGTAAGTGATGTCGGTGTTGGAGCTGTGTTGGGTCAGTGATGTCGGTGTTGGAGCTGTGTTGGGCCAGTGATGTCAATGTTGGAGCTGTGTTGGGCCAGTGATGTCGGTGTTGGAGCTGTGTTGGGTCAGTGATGTAGGTGTTGGAGCTGTGTTGGGTCAGCGACAACGGTGTTGGTGCTGTGTTGGGTCAGTGATGTCGGTGTTGGAGCTGTGTTGGGTCAGTGATGTCGGAGTTGGTGCTGTGTTGGGTCAGCGATGTCGGTGTTGGAGCTGTGTTGGGTCACTGCTGTCGGTGTTGGAGCTGTGTTGGGTCAGTGATGTCGGTGTTGGAGCTGTGTTGGGTCAGTGATGTCGGTGTTGGAGCTGTGTTGGGTCAGTGATGTCGGTGTTGGAGCTGTGTTGGGTCAGCGATGACGGTGTTGGACCTGTATTGGGTCAGCGATGTCGGTGTTGGAGCTGTGTTGGGTCAGTGATGTCGGTGTTGGAGCTGTGTTGGGTCAGTGATGTCGGTGTTGGAGCTGTGTTGGGTCAGTGATGTCGGTGTTGGAGCTGTGTTGGATCAGTGATGTCGGAGTTGGAGCTGTATTGGGTCAGTGATGTCGGTGCTGGAGCTGTGTTGGGTCAGCGATGTCGGTGTTGGAGCTGTGTTGGGTCAGCGATGTCGGTGTTGGAGCTGTGTTGGGTCAGTGATGTCGGTGTTGGAGCTGTGTTGGGTCAGTGATGTCGGTGTTGGAGCAGTGTTGGGTCAGTGATGTCGGTGTTGGAGCTGTGTTGGGTCGGTGATGTCGGTGTTGGAGCTGTGTTGGATCAGTGATGTCGGTGTCGGAGCTGTGTTGGATCAGTGATGTCGGAGTTGGAGCTGTGTTGGGTCAGTGATGTCGGTTTTGGAGCTGTGTTGGGTCAGTGATGTCGGTGCTGGAGCTGTGTTGGGTCAGTGATGTCGGTGTTGGAGCTGTGTTGGGTCAGTGATGTCGGTGTTGGAGCTGTGTTGGGCCCGTGATGTCGGTGTTGGAACTGTGTTGGGCCAGTGATGTCGGTGTTGGAGCTGTGTTGGGTCAGTGATGTCGGTGTTGGAACTGTGTTGGGCCAGTCATGTCGGTGTTGGAGCTGTGTTGGGTCAGTGATGTCGGTGTTGGAGCTGTGTTGGGCCTGTGATGTCGGTGTTGGAACTGTGTTGGGCCAGTGATGACGGTGTTGGAGCTGCGTTGGGTCAGCGATGTCGGTGTTGGAGCTGTCTTGGGTCAGTGATGTCGGTGTTGGAGCTGTGTTGGGTCAGTGATGTCGGTGTTGGAGCTGTGTTGGGTTAGCGATGTCGGTGTTGGAGCTGTGTTGGGTCAGTGATGTCGGTGTTGGAGCTGTGTTGGGTCAGTAATGTCGGTGTTGGCGCTGTGTTGGGTCAGTGATGTCGGTGTTGGTGCTGTGTTGGGTCAGTGATGTCGGTTTTTTGAGCTGTGTTGGGTCAGTGATGTCGGAGTTGGAGCTGTGTTGGGTCAGCGATGTCCGTGTTGGAGCTGTGTTGGGTCAGTGATGTCGGAGTTGGAGCTGTGTTGGCCCAGTGATGTCGGTGTTGGAGCTGTGTTGGGTCAGCGATGTCGGTGTTGGAGCTGTGTTGGGTCAGCGATGTCGGTGTTGGAGCTGTGTTGGGTCAGTGATGTCGGTGTTGGAGCTGTGTTGGGTCAGTGATGTCGTTGTTGGAGCTGTGTTGGGTCAGTGATGTCGGAGTTGGAGCTGTGTTGGGTCAGTGATGTCGGTGTTGGAGCTGTGTTGGGTCAGTGATGTCGGTGTTGGAGCTGTGTTGGGTCAGTGATGTCGGAGTTGGAGCTGTGTTGGGTCAGTGATGTCGGTGTTGGAGCTGTGTTGGGTCAGCGATGTCGGTGTTGGTGCTGTGTTGGGTCAGTGATGTCAGTGTTGGAGCTGTGTTGGGTCAGTGATGTCGGTGTTGGAACTGTGTTGTGTCAGTGATGTCGGTGTTGGTGCTGTGTTCAGTCGGTGATGTCGGTGTTGGAGCTGTGTTGGGTCAGTGATGTCGGTGTTGGAGCTGTGTTGGGTCAGTGATGTCGGTGTTGGAGCTGTGTTGGGCCAGTGATGTCGGAGTTGGAGCTGTGTTGGGTCAGTGATGTCCGTGTTGGAGCTGTGTTGGGTCAGTGATGTCGGTGTTGGAGCTGTGTTGGGTCAGTGATGTCGGAGTTGGAGCTGTGTTGGGCCAGTGATGTCGATGTTGGAGCTGTGTTGGGCCAGTGATGTCGGTGTTGGAGCTGTGTTGGGTCAGTGATGTAGGTGTTGGAGCTGTGTTGGGTCAGCGACAACGGTGTTGGTGCTGTGTTGGGTCAGTGATGTCGGTGTTGGAGCTGTGTTGGGTCAGTGATGTCGGAGTTGGTGCTGTGTTGGGTCAGCGATATCGGTGTTGGAGCTGTGTTGGGTCAGTGCTGTCGGTGTTGGAGCTGTGTTGGGTCAGTGATGTCGGTGTTGGAGCTGTGTTGGGTCAGTGATGTCGGTGTTGGAGCTGTGTTGGGTCAGTGATGTCGGTGTTGGAGCTGTGTTGGGTCAGCGATGACGGTGTTGGAGCTGTATTGGGTCAGCGACAACGGTGTTGGTGCTGTGTTGGGTCAGTGATGTCGGTGTTGGAGCTGTGTTGGGTCAGTGATGTCGGAGTTGGTGCTGTGTTGGGTCAGCGATGTCGGTGTTGGAGCTGTGTTGGGTCAGTGCTGTCTGTGTTGGAGCTGTGTTGGGTCAGTGATGTCGGTGTTGGAGCTGTGTTGGGTCAGTGATGTCGGTGTTGGAGCTGTGTTGGGTCAGTGATGTCGGTGTTGGAGCTGTGTTGGGTCAGCGATGACGGTGTTGGACCTGTATTGGGTCAGCGATGTCGGTGTTGGAGCTGTGTTGGGTCAGTGATGTCGGTGTTGGAGCTGTGTTGGGTCAGTGATGTCGGTGTTGGAGCTGTGTTGGGTCAGTGATGTCGGTGTTGGAGCTGTGTTGGATCAGTGATGTCGGAGTTGGAGCTGTATTGGGTCAGTGATGTCGGTGCTGGAGCTGTGTTGGGTCAGCGATGTCGGTGTTGGAGCTGTGTTGGGTCAGCGATGTCGGTGTTGGAGCTGTGTTGGGTCAGTGATGTCGGTGTTGGAGCTGTGTTGGGTCAGTGATGTCGGTGTTGGAGCAGTGTTGGGTCAGTGATGTCGGTGTTGGAGCTGTGTTGGGTCGGTGATGTCGGTGTTGGAGCTGTGTTGGATCAGTGATGTCGGTGTTGGAGCTGTGTTGGATCAGTGATGTCGGAGTTGGAGCTGTGTTGGGTCAGTGATGTCGGTTTTGGAGCTGTGTTGGGTCAGTGATGTCGGTGCTGGAGCTGTGTTGGGTCAGTGATGTCGGTGTTGGAGCTGTGTTGGGTCAGTGATGTCGGTGTTGGAGCTGTGTTGGGCCCGTGATGTCGGTGTTGGAACTGTGTTGGGCCAGTGATGTCGGTGTTGGAGCTGTGTTGGGTCAGTGATGTCGGTGTTGGAACTGTGTTGGGCCAGTCATGTCGGTGTTGGAGCTGTGTTGGGTCAGTGATGTCGGTGTTGGAGCTGTGTTGGGCCTGTGATGTCGGTGTTGGAACTGTGTTGGGCCAGTGATGACGGTGTTGGAGCTGCGTTGGGTCAGCGATGTCGGTGTTGGAGCTGTCTTGGGTCAGTGATGTCGGTGTTGGAGCTGTGTTGGGTCAGTGATGTCGGTGTTGGAGCTGTGTTGGGTTAGCGATGTCGGTGTTGGAGCTGTGTTGGGTCAGTGATGTCGGTGTTGGAGCTGTGTTGGGTCAGTGATGTCGGTGTTGGCGCTGTGTTGGGTCAGTGATGTCGGTGTTGGTGCTGTGTTGGGTCAGTGATGTCGGTTTTTTGAGCTGTGTTGGGTCAGTGATGTCGGAGTTGGAGCTGTGTTGGGTCAGCGATGTCGGTGTTGGAGCTGTGTTGGGTCAGTGATGTCGGAGTTGGAGCTGTGTTGGCCCAGTGATGTCGGTGTTGGAGCTGTGTTGGGTCAGCGATGTCGGTGTTGGAGCTGTGTTGGGTCAGCGATGTCGGTGTTGGAGCTGTGTTGGGTCAGTGATGTCGGTGTTGGAGCTGTGTTGGGTCAGTGATGTCGGAGTTGGAGCTGTGTTGGGTCAGTGATGTCGGTGTTGGAGCTGTGTTGGGTCAGTGATGTCGGTGTTGGAGCTGTGTTGGGTCAGTGATGTCGGAGTTGGAGCTGTGTTGGGTCAGTGATGTCGGTGTTGGAGCTGTGTTGGGTCAGCGATGTCGGTGTTGGTGCTGTGTTGGGTCAGTGATGTCAGTGTTGGAGCTGTGTTGGGTCAGTGATGTCGGTGTTGGAACTGTGTTGTGTCAGTGATGTCGGTGTTGGTGCTGTGTTCAGTCGGTGATGTCGGTGTTGGAGCTGTGTTGGGTCAGTGATGTCGGTGTTGGAGCTGTGTTGGGTCAGTGATGTCGGTGTTGGAGCTGTGTTGGGCCAGTGATGTCGGAGTTGGAGCTGTGTTGGGTCAGTGATGTCCGTGTTGGAGCTGTGTTGGGTCAGTGATGTCGGTGTTGGAGCTGTGTTGGGTCAGTGATGTCGGAGTTGGAGCTGTGTTGGGCCAGTGATGTCGATGTTGGAGCTGTGTTGGGCCAGTGATGTCGGTGTTGGAGCTGTGTTGGGTCAGTGATGTAGGTGTTGGAGCTGTGTTGGGTCAGCGACAACGGTGTTGGTGCTGTGTTGGGTCAGTGATGTCGGTGTTGGAGCTGTGTTGGGTCAGTGATGTCGGAGTTGGTGCTGTGTTGGGTCAGCGATGTCGGTGTTGGAGCTGTGTTGGGTCAGTGCTGTCGGTGTTGGAGCTGTGTTGGGTCAGTGATGTCGGTGTTGGAGCTGTGTTGGGTCAGTGATGTCGGTGTTGGAGCTGTGTTGGGTCAGTGATGTCGGTGTTGGAGCTGTGTTGGGTCAGCGATGACGGTGTTGGAGCTGTATTGGGTCAGCGATGTCGGTGTTGGAGCTGTGTTGGGTCAGTGATGTCGGTGTTGGAGCTGTGTTGGGTCAGTGATGTCGGTGTTGGAGCTGTGTTGGGTCAGTGATGTTGGTGTTGGAGCTGTGTTGGATCAGTGATGTCGGAGTTGGAGCTGTATTGGGTCAGTGATGTCGGTGCTGGAGCTGTGTTGGGTCAGCGATGTCGGTGTTGGAGCTGTGTTGGGTCAGCGATGTCGGTGTTGGAGCTGTGTTGGGTCAGTGATGTCGGTGTTGGAGCTGTGTTGGGTCAGTGATGTCGGTGTTGGAGCTGTGTTGGGTCGGTGATGTCGGTGTTGGAGGTGTGTTGGGCCAGTGATGTCGGTGTTGGAGCTGTGTTGGGTCAGTGATGTCGGAGTTGGAGCTGTGTTGGGTCAGTGATGTCGGTGTTGGAGCTGTGTTGGGTCAGCGATGTCGATGTTGGAGCTGTGTTGGGCCAGCGATGTCGGAGTTGGAGCTGTGTTGGGTCAGTGATGTCGGTGTTGGAGCTGTGTTGGGTCAGTGATGTCGGAGTTGGAGCTGTGTTGGGTCAGTGATGTCGGAGTTGGAGCTGTGTTGGGTCAGTGATGTCGGTGTTGGAGCTGTGTTGGGTCAGCGACAACGGTGTTGGTGCTGTGTTGGGTCAGTGATGTCGGTGTTGGAGCTGTGTTTGGTCAGTGATGTCGGTGTTGGAGCTGTGTTGGGTCAGTGATGTCGGTGTTGGAGCTGTGTTGGGTCAGTGATGTCGGTGTTGGAACTGTGTTGGGCCAGTCATGTCGGTGTTGGAGCTGTGTTGGGTCAGTGATGTCGGTGTTGGAGCTGTGTTGGGCCTGTGATGTCGGTGTTGGAACTGTGTTGGGCCAGTGATGACGGTGTTGGAGCTGCGTTGGGTCAGCGATGTCGGTGTTGGAGCTGTCTTGGGTCAGTGATGTCGGTGTTGGAGCTGTGTTGGGTCAGTGATGTCGGTGTTGGAGCTGTGTTGGGTTAGCGATGTCGGTGTTGGAGCTGTGTTGGGTCAGTGATGTCGGTGTTGGAGCTGTGTTGGGTCAGTGATGTCGGTGTTGGCGCTGTGTTGGGTCAGTGATGTCGGTGTTGGTGCTGTGTTGGGTCAGTGATGTCGGTTTTTTGAGCTGTGTTGGGTCAGTGATGTCGGAGTTGGAGCTGTGTTGGGTCAGCGATGTCAGTGTTGGAGCTGTGTTGGGTCAGTGATGTCGGAGTTGGAGCTGTGTTGGCCCAGTGATGTCGGTGTTGGAGCTGTGTTGGGTCAGCGATGTCGGTGTTGGAGCTGTGTTGGGTCAGCGATGTCGGTGTTGGAGCTGTGTTGGGTCAGTGATGTCGGTGTTGGAGCTGTGTTGGGTCAGTGATGTCGTTGTTGGAGCTGTGTTGGGTCAGTGATGTCGGAGTTGGAGCTGTGTTGGGTCAGTGATGTCGGTGTTGGAGCTGTGTTGGGTCAGTGATGTCGGTGTTGGAGCTGTGTTGGGTCAGTGATGTCGGTGTTGGAGCTGTGTTGGGTCAGTGTTGTCGGAGTTGGAGCTGTGTTGGGTCAGTGATGTCGGTGTTGGAGCTGTATTGGGTCAGTGATGTTGGTGTTGGAGCTGTGTTGGGTCAGTGATGTCGGTGTTGGAGCTGTGTTGGGTCAGTGATGTCGGTGTTGGAGCTGTGTTTGGCCAGCGATCTCGGTGTTGGAGCTGGGTTGGGTCAGTGATGTCGGTGTTGGAGCTGGGTTGGGTCAGTGAAGTCGGTGTTGGAGCTGTGTTGGGTCAGTGATGTCGGTGTTGGAGCTGTGTTGGGTCAGTGATGTCGGTGTTGGAGCTGTGTTGGGTCAGCGATGTCGGTGTTGGAGCTGTGTTGGGTCAGCGATGTCGGTGTTGGAGCTGTATTGGGTCAGCGATGTCGGTGTTGGTGCTGTGTTGGGTCAGTGATGTCGGTGTTGGAGCTGTGTTGGGTCAGTGATGTCGGTGTTGGAGCTGTGTTGGGTCAGTGATGTCGGTGTTGGAGCTGTATTGGGTCAGTGATGTCGGTGCTGGAGCTGTGTTGGGTCAGTGATGTCGGTGTTGGAGCTGTGTTGGGTCAGCGATGTCGGTGTTGGAGCTGTGTTGGGTCAGTGATGTCGGTGTTGGAGCTGTGTTGGGTCGGTGATGTCGGTGTTGGAGCTGTGTTGGGTAAGTGATGTCGGTGTTGGAGCTGTGTTGGGTCAGTGATGTCGGTGTTGGAGCTGTGTTGGGCCAGTGATGTCGATGTTGGAGCTGTGTTGGGCCAGTGATGTCGGTGTTGGATCTGTGTTGGGTCAGTGATGTCGGTGTTGGAGCTGTGTTGGGTCAGCGACAACGGTGTTGGTGCTGTGTTGGGTCAGTGATGTCGGTGTTGGAACTGTGTTTGGTCAGTGATGTCGGTGTTGGAGCTGTGTTGGGTCAGTGATGTCGGTGTTGGAGCTGTGTTGGGCCCGTGATGTCTGTGTTGGAACTGTGTTGGGCCAGTGATGTCGGTGTTGGAGCTGTGTTGGGTCAGTGATGTCGGTGTTGGAACTGTGTTGGGCCAGTCATGTCGGTGTTGGAGCTGTGTTGGGTCAGTGATGTCGGTGTTGGAGCTGTGTTGGGCCAGTGATGTCGGTGTTGGAGCTGTGTTGGGTCAGTGATGTCGGAGTTGGAGCTGTGTTGGGTCAGTGATGTCGGTGTTGGAGCTGTGTTGGTTCAGTGCTGTCGGTGTTGGTGCTGTGTTGGGCCAGTGATGTCGGTGTTGGTGCTGTGTTGGGCCAGTGATGTCGTTGTTGGAGCTGTGTTGGGTCAGCGATGTCGTTGTTGGAGCTGTGTTGGGTCAGTGATGTCGGTGTTGGAGCTGTGTTGGGTCAGTGATGTCGGTGTTGGAGCTGTGTTGGGTCAGTGATGTCGGTGTTGGAGCTGTGATGGGACAGCGATGTCGGTGTTGGAACTGGATTGGGTCAGCGATGTCGGTGTTGGAGCTGTATTGGGTCAGTGATGTCGGAGTTGGAGCTGTTTGGGTCAGCGATGTCGGTGTTGGAGCTGTGTTGGGTCAGTGATGTCGGAGTTGGAGCTGTTTTGGTCAGCGATGTCGGTGTTGGAGCTGTGTTGGGTCAGTGATGTCGGTGTTGGAGCTGTGTTGGGTCAGTGATGTCGGTGTTGGAGCTGTGTTGGGTCAGTGATGTCGGTGTTGGAGCTGTGTTGGGTCAGCGATGTCGGTGTTGGAACTGGATTGGGTCAGCGATGTCGGTGTTGGAGCTGTGTTGGGTCAGTGATGTCGGAGTTGGAGCTGTGTTGGGTCAGTGATGTCGGAGTTGGAGCTGTGTTGGGTCAGCGATGTCGGTGTTGGAGCTGTGTTGGGTCAGTGATGTCGGAGTTGGAGCTGTGTTGGCCCAGTGATGTCGGTGTTGGAGCTGTGTTGGGTCAGCGATGTCGGTGTTGGAGCTGTGTTGGGTCAGCGATGTCGGTGTTGGAGCTGTGTTGGGTCAGTGATGTCGGTGTTGGAGCTGTGTTGGGTCAGTGATGTCGTTGTTGGAGCTGTGTTGGGTCAGTGATGTCGGAGTTGGAGCTGTGTTGGGTCAGTGATGTCGGTGTTGGAGCTGTGTTGGGTCAGTGATGTCGGTGTTGGAGCTGTGTTGGGTCAGTGATGTCGGTGTTGGAGCTGTGTTGGGTCAGTGTTGTCGGAGTTGGAGCTGTGTTGGGTCAGTGATGTCGGTGTTGGAGCTGTATTGGGTCAGTGATGTTGGTGTTGGAGCTGTGTTGGGTCAGTGATGTCGGTGTTGGAGCTGTGTTGGGTCAGTGATGTCGGTGTTGGAGCTGTGTTTGGCCAGCGATCTCGGTGTTGGAGCTGGGTTGGGTCAGTGATGTCGGTGTTGGAGCTGGGTTGGGTCAGTGAAGTCGGTGTTGGAGCTGTGTTGGGTCAGTGATGTCGGAGTTGGTGCTGTGTTGGGTCAGCGATGTCGGTGTTGGAGCTGTGTTGGGTCAGTGATGTCGGTGTTGGAGCTGTGTTGGGTCAGTGATGTCGGTGTTGGAGCTGTGTTGGGTCAGTGATGTCGGTGTTGGAGCTGTGTTGGGTCAGCGATGTCGGTGTTGGAGCTGTGTTGGGTCAGCGATGTCGGTGTTGGAGCTGTATTGGGTCAGCGATGTCGGTGTTGGTGCTGTGTTGGGTCAGTGATGTCGGTGTTGGAGCTATGTTGGGTCAGTGATGTCGGTGTTGGAGCTGTGTTGGGTCAGTGATGTCGGTGTTGGAGCTGTATTGGGTCAGTGATGTCGGTGCTGGAGCTGTGTTGGGTCAGTGATGTCGGTGTTGGAGCTGTGTTGGGTCAGCAATGTCGGTGTTGGAGCTGTGTTGGGTCAGTGATGTCGGTGTTGGAGCTGTGTTGGGTCGGTGATGTCGGTGTTGGAGCTGTGTTGGGTAAGTGATGTCGGTGTTGGAGCTGTGTTGGGTCAGTGATGTCGGTGTTGGAGCTGTGTTGGGCCAGTGATGTCGATGTTGGAGCTGTGTTGGGCCAGTGATGTCGGTGTTGGAGCTGTGTTGGGTCAGTGATGTCGGTGTTGGAGCTGTGTTGGGTCAGCGACAACGGTGTTGGTGCTGTGTTGGGTCAGTGATGTCGGTGTTGGAGCTGTGTTTGGTCAGTGATGTCGGTGTTGGAGCTGTGTTGGGTCAGTGATGTCGGTGTTGGAGCTGTGTTGGGCCCGTGATGTCTGTGTTGGAACTGTGTTGGGCCAGTGATGTCGGTGTTGGAGCTGTGTTGGGTCAGTGATGTCGGTGTTGGAACTGTGTTGGGCCAGTCATGTCGGTGTTGGAGCTGTGTTGGGTCAGTGATGTCGGTGTTGGAGCTGTGTTGGGCCAGTGATGTCGGTGTTGGAGCTGTGTTGGGTCAGTGATGTCGGAGTTGGAGCTGTGTTGGGTCAGTGATGTCGGTGTTGGAGCTGTGTTGGTTCAGTGCTGTCGGTGTTGGTGCTGTGTTGGGCCAGTGATGTCGGTGTTGGTGCTGTGTTGGGCCAGTGATGTCGTTGTTGGAGCTGTGTTGGGTCAGCGATGTCGTTGTTGGAGCTGTGTTGGGTCAGTGATGTCGGTGTTGGAGCTGTGTTGGGTCAGTGATGTCGGTGTTGGAGCTGTGTTGGGTCAGTGATGTCGGTGTTGGAGCTGTGATGGGTCAGCGATGTCGGTGTTGGAACTGGATTGGGTCAGCGATGTCGGTGTTGGAGCTGTGTTGGGTCAGTGATGTCGGAGTTGGAGCTGTTTGGGTCAGCGATGTCGGTGTTGGAGCTGTGTTGGGTCAGTGATGTCGGGGTTGGAGCTGTTTTGGTCAGCGATGTCGGTGTTGGAGCTGTGTTGGGTCAGTGATGTCGGTGTTGGAGCTGTGTTGGGTCAGTGATGTCGGTGTTGGAGCTGTGTTGGGTCAGTGATGTCGGTGTTGGAGCTGTGTTGGGTCAGCGATGTCGGTGTTGGAACTGGATTGGGTCAGCGATGTCGGTGTTGGAGCTGTGTTGGGTCAGTGATGTCGGAGTTGGAGCTGTTTGGGTCAGCGATGTCGGTGTTGGAGCTGTGTTGGGTCAGTGATGTCGGAGTTGGTGCTGTTCTGGTCAGCGATGTCGGTGTTGGAGCTGTGTTGGGTCAGTGATGTCGGTGTTGGAGCTGTGTTGGGTCAGTGATGTCGGTGTTGGAGCTGTGTTGGGTCAGTGATGACGGTGTTGGAGCTGTGTTGGGTCAGTGATGTCGGTGTTGGAGCTGTATTGGGTCAGTGATGTCGGTGTTGGAGCTGTGTTGGGTCAGTGATGTCGGTGTTGGAGCTGTGTTGGGTCAGTGATGTCGGTGTTGGAGCTGTGTTGGGCCAGCGATCTCGGTGTTGGAGCTGGGTTGGGTCAGTGATGTCGGTGTTGGAGCTGGGTTGGGTCAGTGATGTCGGTGTTGGAGCTGTGTTGGGTCAGTGATGTCGGAGTTGGTGCTGTGTTGGGTCAGCGATGTCGGTGTTGGAGCTGTGTTGGGTCAGTGATGTCGGTGTTGGAGCTGTGTTGGGTCAGTGATGTCGGTGTTGGAGCTGTGTTGGGTCAGTGATGTCGGTGTTGGAGCTGTGTTGGGTCAGCGATGTCGGTGTTGGAGCTGTGTTGGGTCAGCGATGTCAGTGTTGGAGCTGTGTTGGGTCAGGGATGTCGGTGTTGGAGCTGTGTTGGGTCAGTGATGTCGGTGTTGGAGCTGTATTGGGTCAGTGATGTCGGTGCTGGAGCTGTGTTGGGTCAGTGATGTCGGTGTTGGAGCTGTGTTGGGTCAGCGATGTCGGTGTTGGAGCTGTGTTGGGTCAGTGATGTCGGTGTTGGAGCTGTGTTGGGTCGGTGATGTCGGTGTTGGAGCTGTGTTGGGTAAGTGATGTCGGTGTTGGAGCTGTGTTGGGTCAGTGATGTCGGTGTTGGAGCTGTGTTGGGCCAGTGATGTCGATGTTGGAGCTGTGTTGGGCCAGTGATGTCGGTGTTGGAGCTGTGTTGGGTCAGTGATGTCGGTGTTGGAGCTGTGTTGGGTCAGCGACAACGGTGTTGGTGCTGTGTTGGGTCTGTGATGTCGGTGTTGGAGCTGTGTTTGGTCAGTGATGTCGGTGTTGGAGCTGTGTTGGGTCAGTGATGTCGGTGTTGGAGCTGTGTTGGGCCCGTGATGTCGGTGTTGGAACTGTGTTGGGCCAGTGATGTCGGTGTTGGAGCTGTGTTGGGTCAGTGATGTCGGTGTTGGAACTGTGTTGGGCCAGTCATGTCGGTGTTGGAGCTGTGTTGGGTCAGTGATGTCGGTGTTGGAGCTGTGTTGGGCCAGTGATGTCGGTGTTGGAGCTGTGTTGGGTCAGTGATGTCGGAGTTGGAGCTGTGTTGGGTCAGTGATGTCGGTGTTGGAGCTGTGTTGGTTCAGTGCTGTCGGTGTTGGTGCTGTGTTGGGCCAGTGATGTCGGTGTTGGTGCTGTGTTGGGCCAGTGATGTCGTTGTTGGAGCTGTGTTGGGTCAGCGATGTCGGTGTTGGAGCTGTCTTGGGTCAGTGATGTCGGTGTTGGAGCTGTGTTGGGTCAGTGATGTCGGTGTTGGAGCTGTGTTGGGTCAGTGATGTCGGTGTTGGAGCTGTGTTGGGTCAGCGATGTCGGTGTTGGAACTGGATTGGGTCAGCGATGTCGGTGTTGGAGCTGTGTTGGGTCAGTGATGTCGGAGTTGGAGCTGTTTGGGTCAGCGATGTCGGTGTTGGAGCTGTGTTGGGTCAGTGATGTCGGAGTTGCAGCTGTTTTGGTCAGCGATGTCGGTGTTGGAGCTGTGTTGGGTCAGTGATGTCGGTGTTGGAGCTGTGTTGGGTCAGTGATGTCGGTGTTGGAGCTGTGTTGGGTCAGTGATGACGGTGTTGGAGCTGTGTTGGGTCAGTGATGTCGGTGTTGGAGCTGTATTGGGTCAGTGATGTCGGTGTTGGAGCTGTGTTGGGTCAGTAATGTCGGTGTTGGAGCTGTGTTGGGTCAGTGATGTCGGTGTTGGAGCTGTGTTGGGCCAGCGATCTCGGTGTTGGAGCTGGGTTGGGTCAGTGATGTCGGTGTTGGAGCTGGGTTGGGTCAGCGATGTCGGTGTTGGAGCTGTGTTGGGTCAGTGATGTCGGAGTTGGTGCTGTGTTGGGTCAGCGATGTCGGTGTTGGAGCTGTGTTGGGCCAGCGATCTCGGTGTTGGAGCTGGGTTGGGTCAGTGATGTCGGTGTTGGAGCTGGGTTGGGTCAGTGATGTCGGTGTTGGAGCTGTGTTGGGTCAGTGATGTCGGAGTTGGTGCTGTGTTGGGTCAGCGATGTCGGTGTTGGAGCTGTGTTGGGTCAGTGATGTCGGTGTTGGAGCTGTGTTGGGTCAGTGATGTCGGTGTTGGAGCTGTGTTGGGTCAGTGATGTCGGTGTTGGAGCTGTGTTGGGTCAGCGATGTCGGTGTTGGAGCTGTGTTGGGTCAGCGATGTCGGTGTTGGAGCTGTATTGGGTCAGCGATGTCGGTGTTGGAGCTGTGTTGGGTCAGTGATGTCGGTGTTGGAGCTGTGTTGGGTCAGTGATGTCGGTGTTGGAGCTGTGTTGGGTCAGTGATGTCGGTGTTGGAGCTGTATTGGGTCAGTGATGTCGGTGCTGGAGCTGTGTTGGGTCAGTGATGTCGGTGTTGGAGCTGTGTTGGGTCAGCGATGTCGGTGTTGGAGCTGTGTTGGGTCAGTGATGTCGGTGTTGGAGCTGTGTTGTGTCGGTGATGTCGGTGTTGGAGCTGTGTTGGGTAAGTGATGTCGGTGTTGGAGCTGTGTTGGGTCAGTGATGTCGGTGTTGGAGCTGTGTTGGGCCAGTGATGTCGATGTTGGAGCTGTGTTGGGCCAGTGATGTCGGTGTTGGAGCTGTGTTGGGTCAGTGATGTCGGTGTTGGAGCTGTGTTGGGTCAGCGACAACGGTGTTGGTGCTGTGTTGGGTCAGTGATGTCGGTGTTGGAGCTGTGTTTGGTCAGTGATGTCGGTGTTGGAGCTGTGTTGGGTCAGTGATGTCGGTGTTGGAGCTGTGTTGGTCCCGTGATGTCGGTGTTGGAACTGTGTTGGGCCAGTGATGTCGGTGTTGGAGCTGTGTTGGGTCAGTGATGTCGGTGTTGGAACTGTGTTGGGCCAGTCATGTCGGTGTTGGAGCTGTGTTGGGTCAGTGATGTCGGTGTTGGAGCTGTGTTGGGTCAGTGATGTCGGTGTTGGAACTGTGTTGGGTCAGTGATGTCGGTGTTGGAGCTGTGTTGGGTCAGTGATGTCTGTGTTGGTGCTGTGTTGGGTCAGTGATGTCGGTGTTGGAGCTGTGTTGGGTCAGTGATGTCGGTGTTGGAGCTGTGTTGGGTCAGCGATGTCGGTGTTGGAGCTGTGTTGGGTCAGCGATGTCGGTGTTGGAGCTGTGTTGGGTCAGTGATGTCGGTGTTGGAGCTGTGTTGTGTCAGTGATGTCGGTGTTGGAGCTGTGTTGGGTCAGTGATGTCGGTGTTGGAGCTGTGTTGGGTCAGTGATGTCGGAGTTGGAGCTGTGTTGGGTCAGTGATGTCGGTGTTGGAGCTGTGTTGGGTCAGTGATGTCGGTGTTGGAGCTGTGTTGGGTCAGTGATGTCGGTGTTGGAGCTGTGTTGGGTCAGTGATGTCGGAGTTGGAGCTGTGTTGGGTCAGTGATGTCGGTGCTGGAACTGGATTGGGTCAGTGATTTCGGTGTTGGAGCTGTGTTGGGTCAGTGATGTCGGTGTTGGAGCTGTGTTGGGTCAGTGATGTCAGAGTTGGAGCTGTGTTGGGTCAGTGATGCCGGTGTTGGAGCTGTGTTGGGTCCGTGATGCCGGTGTTGGAGCTGTGTTGGGTCAGTGATGTCGGTGTTGGTGCTGTGTTGGGTCGGTGATGTCGGTGTTGGAGCTGTGTTGGGTCAGTGATGTCGGTGTTGGAGCTGTGTTGGGTCAGTGATGTCGGTGTTGGAGCTGTGTTGGGCCAGTGATGTCGGAGTTGGAGCTGTGTTGGATCAGTGATGTCGGTGTTGGAGCTGTGTTGGGTCAGTGATGTCTGTGTTGGAGCTGTGTTGGGTCAGTGATGTCGGAGTTGGAGCTGTGTTGGGTCAGTGATGTCGGTGTTGGAGCTGTGTTGGGTCAGTGATGTCGGTGTTGGAGCTGTGTTGGGTCAGTGATGTCGGTGTTGGAGCTGTGTTGGGTCAGTGATGTCGGAGTTGGAGCTGTGTTGGGTCAGTGATGTCGGTGCTGGAACTGGATTGGGTCAGTGATTTCGGTGTTGGAGCTGTGTTGGGTCAGTGATGTCGGTGTTGGAGCTGTGTTGGGTCAGTGATGTCGGTGTTGGAGCTGTGTTGGGTCAGTGATGTCGGTGTTGGAGCTGTGTTGGGTCAGTGATGTCTGTGTTGGTGCTGTGTTGGGTCAGTGATGTCGGTGTTGGAGCTGTGTTGGGTCAGTGATGTCGGTGTTGGAGCTGTGTTGGGTCAGTGATGTCGGTGTTGGAGCTGTGTTGGGTCAGCGATGTCGGTGTTGGAGCTGTGTTGGGTCAGTGATGTCGGTGTTGGAGCTGTGTTGTGTCAGTGATGTCGGTGTTGGAGCTGTGTTGGGTCAGTGATGTCGGTGTTGGAGCTATGTTGGGTCAGTGATGTCGGAGTTGGAGCTGTGTTGGGTCAGTGATGTCGGTGTTGGAGCTGTGTTGGGTCAGTGATGTCGGTGTTGGAGCTGTGTTGGGTCAGTGATGTCGGTGTTGGAGCTGTGTTGGGTCAGTGATGTCGGAGTTGGAGCTGTGTTGGGTCAGTGATGTCGGTGCTGGAACTGGATTGGGTCAGTGATTTCGGTGTTGGAGCTGTGTTGGGTCAGTGATGTCGGTGTTGGAGCTGTGTTGGGTCAGTGATGTCAGAGTTGGAGCTGTGTTGGGTCAGTGATGCCGGTGTTGGAGCTGTGTTGGGTCCGTGATGCCGGTGTTGGAGCTGTGTTGGGTCAGTGATGTCGGTGTTGGTGCTGTGTTGGGTCGGTGATGTCGGTGTTGGAGCTGTGTTGGGTCAGTGATGTCGGAGTTGGAGCTGTGTTGGATCAGTGATGTCGGTGTTGGAGCTGTGTTGGGTCAGTGATGTCGGTGTTGGAGCTGTGTTGGGTCAGTGATGTCGGAGTTGGAGCTGTGTTGGGTCAGTGATGTCGGTGTTGGAGCTGTGTTGGGTCAGTGATGTCGGTGTTGGAGCTGTGTTGGGTCAGTGATGTCGGTGTTGGAGCTGTGTTGGGTCAGTGATGTCGGAGTTGGAGCTGTGTTGGGTCAGTGATGTCGGTGCTGGAACTGGATTGGGTCAGTGATTTCGGTGTTGGAGCTGTGTTGGGTCAGTGATGTCGGTGTTGGAGCTGTTTTGGGTCAGTGATGTCGGTGTTGGAGCTGTGTTGGGTCAGTGATGTCGGTGTTGGAGCTGTGTTGGGCCAGTGATGTCGGAGTTGGAGCTGTGTTGGATCAGTGATGTCGGTGTTGGAGCTGTGTTGGGTCAGTGATGTCGGTGTTGGAGCTGTGTTGGGTCAGTGATGTCGGAGTTGGAGCTGTGTTGGGTCAGTGATGTCGGTGTTGGAGCTGTGTTGGTTCAGTGCTGTCGGTGTTGGTGCTGTGTTGGGCCAGTGATGTCGGTGTTGGTGCTATGTTGGGCCAGTGATGTCGGTGTTGGAGCAGTGTTGGCCCAGTGATGTCGGTGTTGGAGCTGTGTTGGGTCAGTGATGTCAGTGTTGGAGCTGTGTTGGGTCAGCGATGTCGGTGTTGGAGCTGTGTTGTGTCAGCGATGTTGGAGCTGTGTTGGGTCAGCGATGTCGGTGTTGGAGCTGTGTTGGGTCAGCAATGTCGGTGTTGGAACTGGATTGTGTCAGTGATGTCGGTGTTGGAGCTGTGTTGGGTCAGTGATGTCGGTGTTGGAGCTGTGTTGGGTCAGCGATGTCGGTGTTGGAGCTGTGTTCGGTCAGCGATGTCGGAGTGGGAGCAGTGTTGGGTCAGTGATGTCGGTGTTGGAGCTGTGTTGGGTCAGCGATGTCGGGGTTGGAGCTGTGTTGGGTCAGTGATGTCGGTGTTGGAGCTGTGTTGGGTCAGCGATGTCGGTGTTGGAGCTGTGTTGGGTCAGCGATGTCGGTGTTGGAGCTGTGTTGGGCCAGTGATGTCAGTGTTGGAGCTTTGTTGGGTCACGATGTCGGAGTTGGAGCTGTGTTGGGTCAGTGATGTCGGTGTTGGAGCTGTGTTGGGTCAGTGATGTCGGTGTTGGAGCTGTGTTGGGTCAGTGATGTCGGTGTTGGAGCTGTGTTGGGTCAGTGATGTCGGTGTTGGAGCTGTGTTGGGTCAGTGATGTCGGTGCTGGAGCTGTGTTGGGTCAGTGATGTTGGTGTTGGAGCTGTGTTGGGTCAGTGATGTCGCTGCAGGATCTGTGTTGGGTCAGTGATGTCGGTGTTGGAGCTGTGTTGGGTCAGTGATGTCGGTGTTGGAGCTGTGTTGGGTCAGTGATGTCAGTGTTAGAGCTGTGTTGGGCCAGTGATGTCGGTGTTGGTGCTGTGTTGGGTCAGTGATGTCGGTGTTGGAGCTGTGTTGGGTCAGTGATGTCGGTGTTGGAGCTGTGTTGGGTCAGTGATGTCGGTGTTGGAGCTGTGTTGGGCCAGTGATGTCGGTGTTGGTGCTGTGTTGGGTCAGTGATGTCGGTGTTGGAGCTGTGTTGGGTCAGTGATGTCGGTGTTGGAGCTGTGTTGGGTCAGTGATGTCGGTGTTGGAGCTGTGTTGGGTCAGTGATGTCGGACTTGGTGATGTGTTGGGTCAGTGATGTCGGTGTTGGAGCTGTGTTGGGCCAGTGATGTCGGTGTTGGAGCTGTGTTGGGTCAGCGATGTCGGTGTTGGAACTGGATTGGGTCAGCGATGTCGGTGTTGGAGCTGTGTTGGGTCAGTGATGTCGGAGTTGGAGCTGTTTGGGTCAGAGATGTCGGTGTTGGAGCTGTGTTGGGTCAGTGATGTCGGTGTTGGAGCTGTGTTGGGTCAGTGATGTCGGTGTTGGAGCTGTGTTGGGTCAGTGATGACGGTGTTGGAGCTGTGTTGGGTCAGTGATGTCGGTGTTGGAGCTGTATTGGGTCAGTGATGTCGGTGTTGGAGCTGTGTTGGGTCAGTGATGTCGGTGTTGGAGCTGTATTGGGTCAGTGATGTCGGTGTTGGAGCTGTGTTGGGCAAGCGATCTCGGTGTTGGAGCTGGGTTGGGTCAGTGATGTCGGTGTTGGAGCTGTGTTGGGTCAGTGATGTCGGAGTTGGTGCTGTGTTGGGTCAGCGATGTCGGTTTTGGAGCTGTGTTGGGTCAGTGATGCCGGTGTTGGAGCTGTGTTGGGTCCGTGATGCCGGTGTTGGAGCTGTGTTGGGTCAGTGATGTCGGTGTTGGTGCTGTGTTGGGTCGGTGATGTCGGTGTTGGAGCTGTGTTGGGTCAGTGATGTCGGTGTTGGAGCTGTGTTGGGTCAGTGATGTCGGTGTTGGAGCTGTGTTGGGCCAGTGATGTCGGTGTTGGAGCAGTGTTGGCCCAGTGATGTCGGTGTTGGAGCTGTGTTGGGTCAGTGATGTCAGTGTTGGAGCTGTGTTGGGTCAGCGATGTCGGTGTTGGAGCTGTGTTGGGTCAGCAATGTCGGTGTTGGAACTGGATTGTGTCAGTGATGTCGGTGTTGGAGCTGTGTTGGGTCAGTGATGTCGGTGTTGGAACTGTGTTGGGCCAGTCATGTCGGTGTTGGAGCTGTGTTGGGTCAGTGATGTCGGTGTTGGAGCTGTGTTGGGCCTGTGATGTCGGTGTTGGAACTGTGTTGGGCCAGTGATGTCGGTGTTGGAGCTGTGTTGGGTCAGTGATGTCGGTGTTGGAACTGTGTTGGGCCAGTCATGTCGGTGTTGGAGCTGTGTTGGGTCAGTGATGTCGGTGTTGGAGCTGTGTTGGGCCTGTGATGTCGGTGTTGGAACTGTGTTGGGCCAGTGATGACGGTGTTGGAGCTGCGTTGGGTCAGCGATGTCGGTGTTGGAGCTGTGTTGGGTCAGCAATGTCGGTGTTGGAACTGGATTGTGTCAGTGATGTCGGTGTTGGAGCTGTGTTGGGTCAGTGATGTCGGTGTTGGAGCTGTGTTGTGTCAGCGATGTCGGTGTTGGAGCTGTGTTCGGTCAGCGATGTCGGAGTGGGAGCAGTGTTGGGTCAGTGATGTCGGTGTTGGAGCTGTGTTGGGTCAGCAATGTCGGTGTTGGAACTGGATTGTGTCAGTGATGTCGGTGTTGGAGCTGTGTTGGGTCAGTGATGTCGGTGTTGGAGCTGTGTTGTGTCAGCGATGTCGGTGTTGGAGCTGTGTTCGGTCAGCGATGTCGGAGTGGGAGCAGTGTTGGGTCAGTGATGTCGGTGTTGGAGCTGTGTTGGGTCAGCGATGTCGGAGTTGGAGCTGTGTTGGGTCAGTGATGTCGGTGTTGGAGCTGTGTTGGGTCAGCGATGTCGGTGTTGGAGCTGTGTTGGGTCAGCGATGTCGGTGTTGGAGCTGTGTTGGGCCAGTGATGTCAGTGTTGGAGCTTTGTTGGGTCACGATGTCGGAGTTGGAGCTGTGTTGGGTCAGTGATGTCGGTGTTGGAGCTGTGTTGGGTCAGTGATGTCGGTGTTGGAGCTGTGTTGGGTCAGTGATGTCGGAGTTGGTGATGTGTTGGGTCAGTGATGTCGGTGTTGGAGCTGTGTTGGGCCAGTGATGTCGGTGTTGGAGCTGTGTTGGGTCAGCGATGTCGGTGTTGGAACTGGATTGGGTCAGCGATGTCGGTGTTGGAGCTGTGTTGGGTCAGTGATGTCGGAGTTGGAGCTGTTTGGGTCAGAGATGTCGGTGTTGGAGCTGTGTTGGGTCAGTGATGTCGGTGTTGGAGCTGTGTTGGGTCAGTGATGTCGGTGTTGGAGCTGTGTTGGGTCAGTGATGACGGTGTTGGAGCTGTGTTGGGTCAGTGATGTCGGTGTTGGAGCTGTATTGGGTCAGTGATGTCGGTGTTGGAGCTGTGTTGGGTCAGTGATGTCGGTGTTGGAGCTGTATTGGGTCAGTGATGTCGGTGTTGGAGCTGTGTTGGGCAAGCGATCTCGGTGTTGGAGCTGGGTTGGGTCAGTGATGTCGGTGTTGGAGCTGTGTTGGGTCAGTGATGTCGGAGTTGGTGCTGTGTTGGGTCAGCGATGTCGGTTTTGGAGCTGTGTTGGGTCAGTGATGCCGGTGTTGGAGCTGTGTTGGGTCCGTGATGCCGGTGTTGGAGCTGTGTTGGGTCAGTGATGTCGGTGTTGGTGCTGTGTTGGGTCGGTGATGTCGGTGTTGGAGCTGTGTTGGGTCAGTGATGTCGGTGTTGGAGCTGTGTTGGGTCAGTGATGTCGGTGTTGGAGCTGTGTTGGGCCAGTGATGTCGGTGTTGGAGCAGTGTTGGCCCAGTGATGTCGGTGTTGGAGCTGTGTTGGGTCAGTGATGTCAGTGTTGGAGCTGTGTTGGGTCAGCGATGTCGGTGTTGGAGCTGTGTTGGGTCAGCAATGTCGGTGTTGGAACTGGATTGTGTCAGTGATGTCGGTGTTGGAGCTGTGTTGGGTCAGTGATGTCGGTGTTGGAACTGTGTTGGGCCAGTCATGTCGGTGTTGGAGCTGTGTTGGGTCAGTGATGTCGGTGTTGGAGCTGTGTTGGGCCTGTGATGTCGGTGTTGGAACTGTGTTGGGCCAGTGATGTCGGTGTTGGAGCTGTGTTGGGTCAGTGATGTCGGTGTTGGAACTGTGTTGGGCCAGTCATGTCGGTGTTGGAGCTGTGTTGGGTCAGTGATGTCGGTGTTGGAGCTGTGTTGGGCCTGTGATGTCGGTGTTGGAACTGTGTTGGGCCAGTGATGACGGTGTTGGAGCTGCGTTGGGTCAGCGATGTCGGTGTTGGAGCTGTGTTGGGTCAGCAATGTCGGTGTTGGAACTGGATTGTGTCAGTGATGTCGGTGTTGGAGCTGTGTTGGGTCAGTGATGTCGGTGTTGGAGCTGTGTTGTGTCAGCGATGTCGGTGTTGGAGCTGTGTTCGGTCAGCGATGTCGGAGTGGGAGCAGTGTTGGGTCAGTGATGTCGGTGTTGGAGCTGTGTTGGGTCAGCAATGTCGGTGTTGGAACTGGATTGTGTCAGTGATGTCGGTGTTGGAGCTGTGTTGGGTCAGTGATGTCGGTGTTGGAGCTGTGTTGTGTCAGCGATGTCGGTGTTGGAGCTGTGTTCGGTCAGCGATGTCGGAGTGGGAGCAGTGTTGGGTCAGTGATGTCGGTGTTGGAGCTGTGTTGGGTCAGCGATGTCGGAGTTGGAGCTGTGTTGGGTCAGTGATGTCGGTGTTGGAGCTGTGTTGGGTCAGCGATGTCGGTGTTGGAGCTGTGTTGGGTCAGCGATGTCGGTGTTGGAGCTGTGTTGGGCCAGTGATGTCAGTGTTGGAGCTTTGTTGGGTCACGATGTCGGAGTTGGAGCTGTGTTGGGTCAGTGATGTCGGTGTTGGAGCTGTGTTGGGTCAGTGATGTCGGTGTTGGAGCTGTGTTGGGTCAGTGATGTCGGTGTTGGAGCTGTGTTGGGTCAGTGATGTCGGTGTTGGAGCTGTGTTGGGTCAGTGATGTCGGTTTTGGAGCTGTGTTGGGTCAGTGATGTCGGTGTTGGAGCTGTGTTGGGTCAGTGATGTTGGTGTTGGAGCTGTGTTGGGTCAGTGATGTCGCTGCAGGATCTGTGTTGGGTCAGTGATGTCGGTGTTGGAGCTGTGTTGGGTCAGTGATGTCGGTGTTGGAGCTGTGTTGGGTCAGTGATGTCAGTGTTGGAGCTGTGTTGGGCCAGTGATGTCGGTGTTGGTGCTGTGTTGGGTCAGTGATGTCGGTGTTGGAGCTGTGTTGGGTCAGTGATGTCGGTGTTGGAGCTGTGTTGGGTCAGTGATGTCGGTGTTGGAGCTGTGTTGGGCCAGTGATGTCGGTGTTGGTGCTGTGTTGGGTCAGTGATGTCGGTGTTGGAGCTGTGTTGGGTCAGTGATGTCGGTGTTGGAGCTGTGTTGGGTCAGTGATGTCGGTGTTGGAGCTGTGTTGGGTCAGTGATGTCGGAGTTGGTGATGTGTTGGGTCAGTGATGTCGGTGTTGGAGCTGTGTTGGGCCAGTGATGTCGGTGTTGGAGCTGTGTTGGGTCAGCGATGTCGGTGTTGGAGCTGTGTTGGGTCAGTGATGTCGGTGTTGGAGCTGTGTTGGGTCAGTGATGTCGGTGTTGGAGCTGTGTTGGGTCAGTGATGACGGTGTTGGAGCTGTGTTGGGTCAGTGATGTCGGTGTTGGAGCTGTATTGGGTCAGTGATGTCGGTGTTGGAGCTGTGTTGGGTCAGTGATGTCGGTGTTGGAGCTGTATTGGGTCAGTGATGTCGGTGTTGGAGCTGTGTTGGGCCAGCGATCTCGGTGTTGGAGCTGGGTTGGGTCAGTGATGTCGGTGTTGGAGCTGTGTTGGGTCAGTGATGTCGGAGTTGGTGCTGTGTTGGGTCAGCGATGTCGGTGTTGGAGCTGTGTTGGGTCAGTGATGTCGGTGTTGGAGCTGTGTTGGGTCAGTGATGTCGGTGTTGGAGCTGTGTTGGGTCAGCGATGTCGGTGTTGGAGCTGTGTTGGGTCAGTGATGTCGGTGTTGGAGCTGTGTTGGGTCAGCGATGTCGGTGTTGGAGCTGTATTGGGTCAGCGATGTCGGTGTTGGAGCTGTGTTGGGTCAGTGATGTCGGTGTTGGAGTTGTGTTGGGTCAGTGATGTCGGTGTTGGAGCTGTGTTGGGTCAGTGATGTCGGTGTTGGAGCTGTGTTGGATCAGTGATGTCGGAGTTGGAGCTGTATTGGGTCAGTGATGTCGGTGCTGGAGCTGTGTTGGGTCAGTGATGTCGGTGTTGGAGCTGTGTTGGGTCAGCGATGTCGGTGTTGGAGCTGTGTTGGGTCAGTGATGTCGGTGTTGGAGCTGTGTTGGGTCGGTGATGTCGGTGTTGGAGCTGTGTTGGGTAAGTGATGTCGTTGTTGGAGCTGTGTTGGGTCAGTGATGTCGGTGTTGGAGCTGTGTTGGGCCAGTGATGTCGATGTTGGAGCTGTGTTGAGCCAGTGATGTCGGTGTTGGAGCTGTGTTGGGTCAGTGATGTCGGTGTTGGAGCTGTGTTGGGTCAGCGACAACGGTGTTGGTGCTGTGTTGGGTCAGTGATGTCGGTGTTGGAGCTGTGTTGGGTCAGTGATGTCGGTGTTGGAGCTGTGTTGGGTCAGTGATGTCGGTGTTGGAGCTGTGTTGGGCCCGTGATGTCGGTGTTGGAACTGTGTTGGGCCCGTGATGTCGGTGTTGGAACTGTGTTGGGCCAGTGATGTCGGTGTTGGAGCTGTGTTGGGCCCGTGATGTCGGTGTTGGAACTGTGTTGGGCCAGTGATGACGGTGTTGGAGCTGTGTTGGGTCAGCGATGTCGGTGTTGGAGCTGTGTTGAGTCAGTGATGTCGGTGTTGGTGCTGTGTTGGGTCAGTGATGTCGGTGTTGGAGCTGTGTTGGGTAAGTGATGTCGGAGTTGGAGCTGTGTTGGGTCAGTGATGTCGGTGTTGGAGCTGTGTTGGGTCAGTGATGTCGGTGTTGGAGCTGTGTTGGGTCAGAGATGTCGGTTTTGGAGCTGTGTTGGGTCAGTGATGTCGGAGTTGGAGCTGTATTGGGTCAGCGATGTCGGTGTTGGAGCTGTGTTGGGTCAGTGATGTCGGAGTTGGAGCTGTGTTGGCCCAGTGATGTCGGTGTTGGGTCAGCGATGTCGGTGTTGGAGCTGTGTTGGGTCAGTGATGTCGGTGTTGGAGCTGTTTGGGTCAGCGATGTCGGTGTTGGAGCTGTGTTGGGTCAGGGATGTCGGAGTTGCAGCTGTTTTGGTCAGCGATGTCGGTGTTGGAGCTGTGTTGGGTCAGTGATGTCGGTGTTGGAGCTGTGTTGGGTCAGTGATGTCGGTGTTGGAGCTGTGTTGGGTCAGTGATGACGGTGTTGGAGCTGTGTTGGGTCAGTGATGTCGGTGTTGGAGCTGTATTGGGTCAGTGATGTCGGTGTTGGAGCTGTGTTGGGTCAGTAATGTCGGTGTTGGAGCTGTGTTGGGTCAGTGATGTCGGTGTTGGAGCTGTGTTGGGCCAGCGATCTCGGTGTTGGAGCTGGGTTGGGTCAGCGATGTCGGTGTTGGAGCTGTGTTGGGTCAGTGATGTCGGAGTTGGAGCTGTTTGGGTCAGCGATGTCGGTGTTGGAGCTGTGTTGGGTCAGTGATGTCGGAGTTGGAGCTGTTTGGGTCAGCGATGTCGGTGTTGGAGCTGTGTTGGTTCAGTGATGTCGGTGTTGGAGCTGTGTTGGGTCAGTGATGTCGGTGTTGGAGCTGTGTTGGGTCAGTGATGACGGTGTTGGATCTGTGTTGGGTCAGTGATGTCGGTGTTGGAGCTGTATTGGGTCAGTGATGTCGGTGTTGGAGCTGTGTTGGGTCAGTGATGTCGGAGTTGGTGCTGTGTTGGGTCAGCGATGTCGGTGTTGGAGCTGTGTTGGGTCAGTGATGTCGGTGTTGGAGCTGTGTTGGGTCAGTGATGTCGGTGTTGGAGCTGTGTTGGGTCAGTGATGTCGGTGTTGGAGCTGTGTTGGGTCAGTGATGTCGGTGTTGGAGCTGTGTTGGGTCAGCGATGTCGGTGTTGGAGCTGTATTGGGTCAGTGATGTCGGAGTTTGTGCTGTGTTGGGTCAGCGATGTCGGTGTTGGAGCTGTGTTGGGTCAGTGATGTCGGTGTTGGAGCTGTGTTGGGTCAGTGATGTCGGTGTTGGAGCTGTGTTGGGTCAGTGATGTCGGTGTTGGAGCTGTGTTGGGTCAGTGATGTCGGTGTTGGAGCTGTGTTGGGTCAGCGATGTCGGTGTTGGAGCTGTATTGGGTCAGCGATGTCGGTGTTGGAGCTGTGTTGGGTCAGTGATGTCGGTGTTGGAGTTGTGTTGGGTCAATGATGTCGGTGTTGGAGCTGTGTTGGGTCAGTGATGTCGGAGTTGGAGCTGTGTTGGGTCAGCGATGTCGGTGTTGGAACTGGATTGGGTCAGCGATGTCGGTGTTGGAGCTGTGTTGGGTCAGTGATGTCGGAGTTGGAGCTGTTTGGGTCAGCGATGTCGGTGTTGGAGCTGTGTTGGATCAGTGATGTCGGAGTTGGAGCTGTATTGGGTCAGTGATGTCGGTGCTGGAGCTGTGTTGGGTCAGTGATGTCGGTGTTGGAGCTGTGTTGGGTCAGCAATGTCGGTGTTGGAGCTGTGTTGGGTCAGTGATGTCGGTGTTGGAGCTGTGTTGGGTCGGTGATGTCGGTGTTGGAGCTGTGTTGGGTAAGTGATGTCGGTGTTGGAGCTGTGTTGGGTCAGTGATGTCGGTGTTGGAGCTGTGTTGGGCCAGTGATGTCGATGTTGGAGCTGTGTTGGGCCAGTGATGTCGGTGTTGGAGCTGTGTTGGGTCAGTGATGTCGGTGTTGGAGCTGTGTTGGGTCAGTGATGTCGGTGTTGGAGCTGTGTTGGGTCAGTGATGTCGGTGTTGGAGCTGTGTTGGGCCCGTGATGTCGGTGTTGGAACTGTGTTGGGCCCGTGATGTCGGTGTTGGAACTGTGTTGGGCCAGTGATGTCGGTGTTGGAGCTGTGTTGGCCCCGTGATGTCGGTGTTGGAACTGTGTTGGGCCAGTGATGACGGTGTTGGAGCTGTGTTGGGTCAGCGATGTCGGTGTTGGAGCTGTGTTGGGTCAGTGATGTCGGTGTTGGTGCTGTGTTGGGTCAGTGATGTCGGTGTTGGAGCTGTGTTGGGTCAGTGATGTCGGAGTTGGAGCTGTGTTGGGTCAGTGATGTCGGTGTTGGAGCTGTGTTGGGTCAGTGATGTCGGTGTTGGAGCTGTGTTGGGTCAGCGATGTCGGTTTTGGAGCTGTGTTGGGTCAGTGATGTCGGAGTTGGAGCTGTGTTGGGTCAGCGATGTCAGTGTTGGAGCTGTGTTGGGTCAGTGATGTCGGAGTTGGAGCTGTGTTGGCCAAGTGATGTCGGTGTTGGAGCTGTGTTGGGTCAGCGATGTCGGTCTTGGAGCTGTGTTGGGTCAGCGATGTCGGTGTTGGAGCTGTGTTGGGTCAGTGATGTCGGTGTTGGAGCTGTGTTGGGTCAGTGATGTCGGTGTTGGAGCTGTGTTGGGCCAGTGATGTCGGTGTTGGAACTGTGTTGGGCCAGTGATGACGGTGTTTGAGCTGTGTTGGGTCAGCGATGTCTGTGTTGGAGCTGTCTTGGGTCAGTGATGTCGGTGTTGGAGCTGTGTTGGGTTAGCGATGTCGGTGTTGGAGCTGTGTTGGGTCAGTGATGTCGGTGTTGGAGCTGTGTTGGGTCAGTGATGTCGGTGTTGGCGCTGTGTTGGGTCAGTGATGTCGGTGTTGGTGCTGTGTTAGGTCAGTGATGTCGGTTTTGGAGCTGTGTTGGGTCAGTGATGTCGGAGTTGGAGCTGTGTTGGGTCAGCGATGTCGGTGTTGGAGCTGTGTTGGGTCAGTGATGTCGGAGTTGGAGCAGTGTTGGGTCAGCGATGTCGGTGTTGGAGCTGTGTTGGGTCAGCGATGTCGGTGTTGGAGCTGTGTTGGGTCAGTGATGTCGGTGTTGGAGTTGTGTTGGGTCAGTGATGTCGGAGTTGGAGCTGTGTTGGGTCAGTGATGTCGGTGTTGGAGCTGTGTTGGGTCAGTGATGTCGGTGTTGGAGCTGTGTTGGGTCAGTGATGTCGGAGTTGGAGCTGTGTTGGGTCAGTGATGTCGGTGTTGGAACTGGATTGGGTCAGTGATTTCGTTGTTGGAGCTGTGTTGGGTCAGTGATGTCGGAGTTGGAGCTGTGTTGGGTCAGCGATGTCAGTGTTGGAGCTGTGTTGGGTCAGTGATGTCGGAGTTGGAGCTGTGTTGGGTCAGCGATGTCGGTCTTAGAGCTGTGTTGGTCAGCGATGTCGGAGTTGGAGCTGTGTTGGGTCAGTGATGTCGGTGTTGGAGCTGTGTTGGGTCAGTGATGTCGGTGTTGGAGCTGTGTTGGGTCAGCGATGTCGGTGTTGGAACTGGATTGGGTCAGCGATGTCGGTGTTGGATCTGTGTTGGGTCAGTGATGTCGGAGTTGGAGCTGTTTGGGTCAGCGATGTCGGTGTTGGAGCTGTGTTGGGTCAGTGATGTCGGAGTTGGAGCTGTTTGGGTCAGCGATGTCGGTGTTGGAGCTGTGTTGGGTCAGTGATGTCGGTGTTGGAGCTGTGTTGGGTCAGTGATGTCGGTGTTGGAGCTGTGTTGGGTCAGTGATGAAGGTGTTGGAGCTGTGTTGGGTCAGTGATGTCGGTGTTGGAGCTGTATTGGGTCAGTGATGTCGGTGTTGGAGCTGTGTTGGGTCAGTGATGTCGGTGTTGGAGCTGTATTGGGTCAGTGATGTCGGTGTTGGAGCTGTGTTGGGCCAGCGATCTCGGTGTTGGAGCTGGGTTGGGTCAGTGATGTCGGTGTTGGAGCTGTGTTGGGTCAGTGATGTCGGAGTTGGTGCTGTGTTGGGTCAGCGATGTCGGTGTTGGAGCTGTGTTGGGTCAGTGATGTCGGTGTTGGAGCTGTGTTGGGTCAGTGATGTCGGAGTTGGAGCTGTTTGGGTCAGCGATGTCGGTGTTGGAGCTGTGTTGGGTCAGTGATGTCGGAGTTGGAGCTGTTTGGGTCAGCGATGTCGGTGTTGGAGCTGTGTTGGTTCAGTGATGTCGGTGTTGGAGCTGTGTTGGGTCAGTGATGTCGGTGTTGGAGCTGTGTTGGGTCAGTGATGACGGTGTTGGATCTGTGTTGGGTCAGTGATGTCGGTGTTGGAGCTGTATTGGGTCAGTGATGTCGGTGTTGGAGCTGTGTTGGGTCAGTGATGTCGGAGTTGGTGCTGTGTTGGGTCAGCGATGTCGGTGTTGGAGCTGTGTTGGGTCAGTGATGTCGGTGTTGGAGCTGTGTTGGGTCAGTGATGTCGGTGTTGGAGCTGTGTTGGGTCAGTGATGTCGGTGTTGGAGCTGTGTTCGGTCAGTGATGTCGGTGTTGGAGCTGTGTTGGGTCAGCGATGTCGGTGTTGGAGCTGTATTGGGTCAGTGATGTCGGAGTTTGTGCTGTGTTGGGTCAGCGATGTCGGTGTTGGAGCTGTGTTGGGTCAGTGATGTCGGTGTTGGAGCTGTGTTGGGTCAGTGATGTCGGTGTTGGAGCTGTGTTGGGTCAGTGATGTCGGTGTTGGAGCTGTGTTGGGTCAGTGATGTCGGTGTTGGAGCTGTGTTGGGTCAGCGATGTCGGTGTTGGAGCTGTATTGGGTCAGCGATGTCGGTGTTGGAGCTGTGTTGGGTCAGTGATGTCGGTGTTGGAGTTGTGTTGGGTCAATGATGTCGGTGTTGGAGCTGTGTTGGGTCAGTGATGTCGGAGTTGGAGCTGTGTTGGGTCAGCGATGTCGGTGTTGGAACTGGATTGGGTCAGCGATGTCGGTGTTGGAGCTGTGTTGGGTCAGTGATGTCGGAGTTGGAGCTGTTTGGGTCAGCGATGTCGGTGTTGGAGCTGTGTTGGATCAGTGATGTCGGAGTTGGAGCTGTATTGGGTCAGTGATGTCGGTGCTGGAGCTGTGTTGGGTCAGTGATGTCGGTGTTGGAGCTGTGTTGGGTCAGCAATGTCGGTGTTGGAGCTGTGTTGGGTCAGTGATGTCGGTGTTGGAGCTGTGTTGGGTCGGTGATGTCGGTGTTGGAGCTGTGTTGGGTAAGTGATGTCGGTGTTGGAGCTGTGTTGGGTCAGTGATGTCGGTGTTGGAGCTGTGTTGGGCCAGTGATGTCGATGTTGGAGCTGTGTTGGGCCAGTGATGTCGGTGTTGGAGCTGTGTTGGGTCAGTGATGTCGGTGTTGGAGCTGTGTTGGGTCAGTGATGTCGGTGTTGGAGCTGTGTTGGGTCAGTGATGTCGGTGTTGGAGCTGTGTTGGGCCCGTGATGTCGGTGTTGGAACTGTGTTGGGCCCGTGATGTCGGTGTTGGAACTGTGTTGGGCCAGTGATGTCGGTGTTGGAGCTGTGTTGGGCCCGTGATGTCGGTGTTGGAACTGTGTTGGGCCAGTGATGACGGTGTTGGAGCTGTGTTGGGTCAGCGATGTCGGTGTTGGAGCTGTGTTGGGTCAGTGATGTCGGTGTTGGTGCTGTGTTGGGTCAGTGATGTCGGTGTTGGAGCTGTGTTGGGTCAGTGATGTCGGAGTTGGAGCTGTGTTGGGTCAGTGATGTCGGTGTTGGAGATGTGTTGGGTCAGTGATGTCGGTGTTGGAGCTGTGTTGGGTCAGCGATGTCGGTTTTGGAGCTGTGTTGGGTCAGTGATGTCGGAGTTGGAGCTGTGTTGGGTCAGCGATGTCAGTGTTGGAGCTGTGTTGGGTCAGTGATGTCGGAGTTGGAGCTGTGTTGGCCAAGTGATGTCGGTGTTGGAGCTGTGTTGGGTCAGCGATGTCGGTCTTGGAGCTGTGTTGGGTCAGCGATGTCGGTGTTGGAGCTGTGTTGGGTCAGTGATGTCGGTGTTGGAGCTGTGTTGGGTCAGTGATGTCGGTGTTGGAGCTGTGTTGGGCCAGTGATGTCGGTGTTGGAACTGTGTTGGGCCAGTGATGACGGTGTTTGAGCTGTGTTGGGTCAGCGATGTCTGTGTTGGAGCTGTCTTGGGTCAGTGATGTCGGTGTTGGAGCTGTGTTGGGTTAGCGATGTCGGTGTTGGAGCTGTGTTGGGTCAGTGATGTCGGTGTTGGAGCTGTGTTGGGTCAGTGATGTCGGTGTTGGCGCTGTGTTGGGTCAGTGATGTCGGTGTTGGTGCTGTGTTAGGTCAGTGATGTCGGTTTTGGAGCTGTGTTGGGTCAGTGATGTCGGAGTTGGAGCTGTGTTGGGTCAGCGATGTCGGTGTTGGAGCTGTGTTGGGTCAGTGATGTCGGAGTTGGAGCAGTGTTGGGTCAGCGATGTCGGTGTTGGAGCTGTGTTGGGTCAGCGATGTCGGTGTTGGAGCTGTGTTGGGTCAGTGATGTCGGTGTTGGAGTTGTGTTGGGTCAGTGATGTCGGAGTTGGAGCTGTGTTGGGTCAGTGATGTCGGTGTTGGAGCTGTGTTGGGTCAGTGATGTCGGTGTTGGAGCTGTGTTGGGTCAGTGATGTCGGAGTTGGAGCTGTGTTGGGTCAGTGATGTCGGTGTTGGAACTGGATTGGGTCAGTGATTTCGTTGTTGGAGCTGTGTTGGGTCAGTGATGTCGGAGTTGGAGCTGTGTTGGGTCAGCGATGTCAGTGTTGGAGCTGTGTTGGGTCAGTGATGTCGGAGTTGGAGCTGTGTTGGGTCAGCGATGTCGGTCTTAGAGCTGTGTTGGTCAGCGATGTCGGAGTTGGAGCTGTGTTGGGTCAGTGATGTCGGTGTTGGAGCTGTGTTGGGTCAGTGATGTCGGTGTTGGAGCTGTGTTGGGTCAGCGATGTCGGTGTTGGAACTGGATTGGGTCAGCGATGTCGGTGTTGGATCTGTGTTGGGTCAGTGATGTCGGAGTTGGAGCTGTTTGGGTCAGCGATGTCGGTGTTGGAGCTGTGTTGGGTCAGTGATGTCGGAGTTGGAGCTGTTTGGGTCAGCGATGTCGGTGTTGGAGCTGTGTTGGGTCAGTGATGTCGGTGTTGGAGCTGTGTTGGGTCAGTGATGTCGGTGTTGGAGCTGTGTTGGGTCAGTGATGAAGGTGTTGGAGCTGTGTTGGGTCAGTGATGTCGGTGTTGGAGCTGTATTGGGTCAGTGATGTCGGTGTTGGAGCTGTGTTGGGTCAGTGATGTCGGTGTTGGAGCTGTATTGGGTCAGTGATGTCGGTGTTGGAGCTGTGTTGGGCCAGCGATCTCGGTGTTGGAGCTGGGTTGGGTCAGTGATGTCGGTGTTGGAGCTGTGTTGGGTCAGTGATGTCGGAGTTGGTGCTGTGTTGGGTCAGCGATGTCGGTGTTGGAGCTGTGTTGGGTCAGTGATGTCGGTGTTGGAGCTGTGTTGGGTCAGTGATGTCGGAGTTGGAGCTGTTTGGGTCAGCGATGTCGGTGTTGGAGCTGTGTTGGGTCAGTGATGTCGGAGTTGGAGCTGTTTGGGTCAGCGATGTCGGTGTTGGAGCTGTGTTGGTTCAGAGATGTCGGTGTTGGAGCTGTGTTGGGTCAATGATGTCGGTGTTGGAGCTGTGTTGGGTCAGTGATGACGGTGTTGGATCTGTGTTGGGTCAGTGATGTCGGTGTTGGAGCTGTATTGGGTCAGTGATGTCGGTGTTGGAGCTGTGTTGGGTCAGTGATGTCGGTGTTGGAGCTGTATTGGGTCAGTGATGTCGGTGTTGGAGCTGTGTTGGGCCAGCGATGTCGGTGTTGGAACTGGATTCGGTCAGCGATGTCGGTGTTGGAGCTGTGTTGGGTCAGTGATGTCGGAGTTGGAGCTGTTTGGGTCAGCGATGTCGGTGTTGGAGCTGTGTTGGATCAGTGATGTCGGAGTTGGAGCTGTATTGGGTCAGTGATGTCGGTGCTGGAGCTGTGTTGGGTCAGTGATGTCGGTGTTGGAGCTGTGTTGGGTCAGCGATGTCGGTGTTGGAGCTGTGTTGGGTCAGTGATGTCGGTGTTGGAGCTGTGTTGGGTCGGTGATGTCGGTGTTGGAGCTGTGTTGGGTAAGTGATGTCGGTGTTGGAGCTGTGTTGGGTCAGTGATGTCGGTGTTGGAGCTGTGTTGGGCCAGTGATGTCGATGTTGGAGCTGTGTTGGGCCAGTGATGTCGGTGTTGGAGCTGTGTTGGGTCAGTGATGTCGGTGTTGGAGCTGTGTTGGGTCAGTGATGTCGGTGTTGGAGCTGTGTTGGGTCAGTGATGTCGGTGTTGGAGCTGTGTTGGGCCCGTGATGTCGGTGTTGGAACTGTGTTGGGCCCGTGATGACGGTGTTGGAGCTGTGTTGGGTCAGCGATGTCGGTGTTGGAGCTGTGTTGGGTCAGTGATGTCGGTGTTGGTGCTGTGTTGGGTCAGTGATGTCGGTGTTGGAGCTGTGTTGGGTCAGTGATGTCGGAGTTGGAGCTGTGTTGGGTCAGTGATGTCGGTGTTGGAGCTGTGTTGGGTCAGTGATGTCGGTGTTGGAGCTGTGTTGGGTCAGCGATGTCGGTTTTGGAGCTGTGTTGGGTCAGTGATGTCGGAGTTGGAGCTGTGTTGGGTCAGCGACGTCAGTGTTGGAGCTGTGTTGGGTCAGTGATGTCGGAGTTGGAGCTGTGTTGGCCAAGTGATGTCGGTGTTGGAGCTGTGTTGGGTCAGCGATGTCGGTCTTGGAGCTGTGTTGGGTCAGCGATGTCGGTGTTGGAGCTGTGTTGGGTCAGTGATGTCGGTGTTGGAGCTGTGTTGGGTCAGTGATGTCGGTGTTGGAGCTGTGTTGGGCCAGTGATGTCGGTGTTGGAACTGTGTTGGGCCAGTGATGACGGTGTTTGAGCTGTGTTGGGTCAGCGATGTCTGTGTTGGAGCTGTCTTGGGTCAGTGATGTCGGTGTTGGAGCTGTGTTGGGTCAGTGATGTCGGTGTTGGAGCTGTGTTGGGTTAGCGATGTCGGTGTTGGAGCTGTGTTGGGTCAGTGATGTCGGTGTTGGAGCTGTGTTGGGTCAGTGATGTCGGTGTTGGCGCTGTGTTGGGTCAGTGATGTCGGTGTTGGTGCTGTGTTGGGTCAGTGATGTCGGTTTTGGAGCTGTGTTGGGTCAGTGATGTCGGAGTTGGAGCTGTGTTGGGTCAGCGATGTCGGTGTTGGAGCTGTGTTGGGTCAGTGATGTCGGAGTTGGAGCTGTGTTGGCCCAGTGATGTCGGTGTTGGAGCTGTGTTGGGTCAGCGATGTCGGTGTTGGAGCTGTGTTGGGTCAGCGATGTCGGTGTTGGAGCTGTGTTGGGTCAGTGATGTCGGAGTTGGAGCTGTGTTGGGTCAGTGATGTCGGTGTTGGAGCTGTGTTGGGTCAGTGATGTCGGTGTTGGAGCTGTGTTGGGTCAGTGATGTCGGAGTTGGAGCTGTGTTGGGTCAGTGATGTCGGTGTTGCAACTGGATTGGGTCAGTGATTTCGTTGTTGGAGCTGTGTTGGGTCAGCGATGTCGGTGTTGGAGCTGTGTTGGGTCAGTGATGTCGGTGTTGGAGCTGTGTTGGGTCAGCGATGTCGGTGTTGGTGCTGTGTTGGGCCAGTGATGTCGGTGTTGGAGCTGTGTTGGGCCAGTGATGTCGGTGTTGGAGTTGTGTTGGGTCAATGATGTCAGTGTTGGAGCTGTGTTGGGTCAGTGATGTCGGAGTTGGAGCTGTGTTGGGTCAGCGATGTCGGTGTTGGAACTGGATTGGGTCAGCGATGTCGGTGTTGGAGCTGTGTTGGGTCAGTGATGTCGGAGTTGGAGCTGTTTGGGTCAGCGATGTCGGTGTTGGAGCTGTGTTGGATCAGTGATGTCGGAGTTGGAGCTGTATTGGGTCAGTGATGTCGGTGCTGGAGCTGTGTTGGGTCAGTGATGTCGGTGTTGGAGCTGTGTTGGGTCAGCAATGTCGGTGTTGGAGCTGTGTTGGGTCAGTGATGTCGGTGTTGGAGCTGTGTTGGGTCGGTGATGTCGGTGTTGGAGCTGTGTTGGGTAAGTGATGTCGGTGTTGGAGCTGTGTTGGGTCAGTGATGTCGGTGTTGGAGCTGTGTTGGGCCAGTGATGTCGATGTTGGAGCTGTGTTGGGCCAGTGATGTCGGTGTTGGAGCTGTGTTGGGTCAGTGATGTCGGTGTTGGAGCTGTGTTGGGTCAGTGATGTCGGTGTTGGAGCTGTGTTGGGTCAGTGATGTCGGTGTTGGAGCTGTGTTGGGCCCGTGATGTCGGTGTTGGAACTTTGTTGGGCCCGTGATGTCGGTGTTGGAACTGTGTTGGGCCAGTGATGTCGGTGTTGGAGCTGTGTTGGGCCCGTGATGTCGGTGTTGGAACTGTGTTGGGCCAGTGATGACGGTGTTGGAGCTGTGTTGGGTCAGCGATGTCGGTGTTGGAGCTGTGTTGGGTCAGTGATGTCGGTGTTGGTGCTGTGTTGGGTCAGTGATGTCGGTGTTGGAGCTGTGTTGGGTCAGTGATGTCGGAGTTGGAGCTGTGTTGGGTCAGTGATGTCGGTGTTGGAGCTGTGTTGGGTCAGTGATGTCGGTGTTGGAGCTGTGTTGGGTCAGCGATGTCGGTTTTGGAGCTGTGTTGGGTCAGTGATGTCGGAGTTGGAGCTGTGTTGGGTCAGCGATGTCAGTGTTGGAGCTGTGTTGGGTCAGTGATGTCGGAGTTGGAGCTGTGTTGGCCAAGTGATGTCGGTGTTGGAGCTGTGTTGGGTCAGCGATGTCGGTCTTGGAGCTGTGTTGGGTCAGCGATGTCGGTGTTGGAGCTGTGTTGGGTCAGTGATGTCGGTGTTGGAGCTGTGTTGGGTCAGTGATGTCGGTGTTGGAGCTGTGTTGGGCCAGTGATGTCGGTGTTGGAACTGTGTTGGGCCAGTGATGACGGTGTTTGAGCTGTGTTGGGTCAGCGATGTCTGTGTTGGAGCTGTCTTGGGTCAGTGATGTCGGTGTTGGAGCTGTGTTGGGTCAGTGATGTCGGTGTTGGAGCTGTGTTGGGTTAGCGATGTCGGTGTTGGAGCTGTGTTGGGTCAGTGATGTCGGTGTTGGAGCTGTGTTGGGTCAGTGATGTCGGTGTTGGCGCTGTGTTGGGTCAGTGATGTCGGTGTTGGTGCTGTGTTGGGTCAGTGATGTCGGTTTTGGAGCTGTGTTGGGTCAGTGATGTCGGAGTTGGAGCTGTGTTGGGTCAGCGATGTCGGTGTTGGAGCTGTGTTGGGTCAGTGATGTCGGAGTTGGAGCTGTGTTGGGTCAGCGATGTCGGTGTTGGAGCTGTGTTGGGTCAGCGATGTCGGTGTTGGAGCTGTGTTGGGTCAGTGATGTCGGTGTTGGAGTTGTGTTGGGTCAGTGATGTCGGAGTTGGAGCTGTGTTGGGTCAGTGATGTCGGTGTTGGAGCTGTGTTGGGTCAGTGATGTCGGTGTTGGAGCTGTGTTGGGTCAGTGATGTCGGAGTTGGAGCTGTGTTGGGTCAGTGATGTCGGTGTTGGAACTGGATTGGGTCAGTGATTTCGTTGTTGGAGCTGTGTTGGGTCAGTGATGTCGGAGTTGGAGCTGTGTTGGGTCAGCGATGTCAGCGTTGGAGCTGTGTTGGGTCAGTGATGTCGGAGTTGGAGCTGTGTTGGGTCAGCGATGTCGGTCTTAGAGCTGTGTTGGTCAGCGATGTCGGAGTTGGAGCTGTGTTGGGTCAGTGATGTCGGTGTTGGAGCTGTGTTGGGTCAGTGATGTCGGTGTTGGAGCTGTGTTGGGTCAGCGATGTCGGTGTTGGAACTGGATTGGGTCAGCGATGTCGGTGTTGGAGCTGTGTTGGGTCAGTGATGTCGGAGTTGGAGCTGTTTGGGTCAGCGATGTCGGTGTTGGAGCTGTGTTGGGTCAGTGATGTCGGAGTTGGAGCTGTTTGGGTCAGCGATGTCGGTGTTGGAGCTGTGTTGGGTCAGTGATGTCGGTGTTGGAGCTGTGTTGGGTCAGTGATGTCGGTGTTGGAGCTGTGTTGGGTCAGTGATGAAGGTGTTGGAGCTGTGTTGGGTCAGTGATGTCGGTGTTGGAGCTGTATTGGGTCAGTGATGTCGGTGTTGGAGCTGTGTTGGGTCAGTGATGTCGGTGTTGGAGCTGTATTGGGTCAGTGATGTCGGTGTTGGAGCTGTGTTGGGCCAGCGATCTCGGTGTTGGAGCTGGGTTGGGTCAGTGATGTCGGTGTTGGAGCTGTGTTGGGTCAGTGATGTCGGAGTTGGTGCTGTGTTGGGTCAGCGATGTCGGTGTTGGAGCTGTGTTGGGTCAGTGATGTCGGTGTTGGAGCTGTGTTGGGTCAGTGATGTCGGAGTTGGAGCTGTTTGGGTCAGCGATGTCGGTGTTGGAGCTGTGTTGGGTCAGTGATGTCGGAGTTGGAGCTGTTTGGGTCAGCGATGTCGGTGTTGGAGCTGTGTTGGTTCAGAGATGTCGGTGTTGGAGCTGTGTTGGGTCAATGATGTCGGTGTTGGAGCTGTGTTGGGTCAGTGATGACGGTGTTGGATCTGTGTTGGGTCAGTGATGTCGGTGTTGGAGCTGTATTGGGTCAGTGATGTCGGTGTTGGAGCTGTGTTGGGTCAGTGATGTCGGTGTTGGAGCTGTATTGGGTCAGTGATGTCGGTGTTGGAGCTGTGTTGGGCCAGCGATGTCGGTGTTGGAACTGGATTCGGTCAGCGATGTCGGTGTTGGAGCTGTGTTGGGTCAGTGATGTCGGAGTTGGAGCTGTTTGGGTCAGCGATGTCGGTGTTGGAGCTGTGTTGGATCAGTGATGTCGGAGTTGGAGCTGTATTGGGTCAGTGATGTCGGTGCTGGAGCTGTGTTGGGTCAGTGATGTCGGTGTTGGAGCTGTGTTGGGTCAGCGATGTCGGTGTTGGAGCTGTGTTGGGTCAGTGATGTCGGTGTTGGAGCTGTGTTGGGTCGGTGATGTCGGTGTTGGAGCTGTGTTGGGTAAGTGATGTCGGTGTTGGAGCTGTGTTGGGTCAGTGATGTCGGTGTTGGAGCTGTGTTGGGCCAGTGATGTCGATGTTGGAGCTGTGTTGGGCCAGTGATGTCGGTGTTGGAGCTGTGTTGGGTCAGTGATGTCGGTGTTGGAGCTGTGTTGGGTCAGTGATGTCGGTGTTGGAGCTGTGTTGGGTCAGTGATGTCGGTGTTGGAGCTGTGTTGGGCCCGTGATGTCGGTGTTGGAACTGTGTTGGGCCCGTGATGACGGTGTTGGAGCTGTGTTGGGTCAGCGATGTCGGTGTTGGAGCTGTGTTGGGTCAGTGATGTCGGTGTTGGTGCTGTGTTGGGTCAGTGATGTCGGTGTTGGAGCTGTGTTGGGTCAGTGATGTCGGAGTTGGAGCTGTGTTGGGTCAGTGATGTCGGTGTTGGAGCTGTGTTGGGTCAGTGATGTCGGTGTTGGAGCTGTGTTGGGTCAGCGATGTCGGTTTTGGAGCTGTGTTGGGTCAGTGATGTCGGAGTTGGAGCTGTGTTGGGTCAGCGACGTCAGTGTTGGAGCTGTGTTGGGTCAGTGATGTCGGAGTTGGAGCTGTGTTGGCCAAGTGATGTCGGTGTTGGAGCTGTGTTGGGTCAGCGATGTCGGTCTTGGAGCTGTGTTGGGTCAGCGATGTCGGTGTTGGAGCTGTGTTGGGTCAGTGATGTCGGTGTTGGAGCTGTGTTGGGTCAGTGATGTCGGTGTTGGAGCTGTGTTGGGCCAGTGATGTCGGTGTTGGAACTGTGTTGGGCCAGTGATGACGGTGTTTGAGCTGTGTTGGGTCAGCGATGTCTGTGTTGGAGCTGTCTTGGGTCAGTGATGTCGGTGTTGGAGCTGTGTTGGGTCAGTGATGTCGGTGTTGGAGCTGTGTTGGGTTAGCGATGGCGGTGTTGGAGCTGTGTTGGGTCAGTGATGTCGGTGTTGGAGCTGTGTTGGGTCAGTGATGTCGGTGTTGGCGCTGTGTTGGGTCAGTGATGTCGGTGTTGGTGCTGTGTTGGGTCAGTGATGTCGGTTTTGGAGCTGTGTTGGGTCAGTGATGTCGGAGTTGGAGCTGTGTTGGGTCAGCGATGTCGGTGTTGGAGCTGTGTTGGGTCAGTGATGTCGGAGTTGGAGCTGTGTTGGCCCAGTGATGTCGGTGTTGGAGCTGTGTTGGGTCAGCGATGTCGGTGTTGGAGCTGTGTTGGGTCAGCGATGTCGGTGTTGGAGCTGTGTTGGGTCAGTGATGTCGGAGTTGGAGCTGTGTTGGGTCAGTGATGTCGGTGTTGGAGCTGTGTTGGGTCAGTGATGTCGGTGTTGGAGCTGTGTTGGGTCAGTGATGTCGGAGTTGGAGCTGTGTTGGGTCAGTGATGTCGGTGTTGCAACTGGATTGGGTCAGTGATTTCGTTGTTGGAGCTGTGTTGGGTCAGCGATGTCGGTGTTGGAGCTGTGTTGGGTCAGTGATGTCGGTGTTGGAGCTGTGTTGGGTCAGCGATGTCGGTGTTGGTGCTGTGTTGGGCCAGTGATGTCGGTGTTGGAGCTGTGTTGGGCCAGTGATGTCGGTGTTGGAGCTGTGTTGGGTCAGTGATGTCGGAGTTGGAGCTGTGTTGGGTCAGCGATGTCGGTGTTGGTGCTGTGTTGGGCCAGTGATGTCGGTGTTGGAGCTGTGTTGGGCCAGTGATGTCGGTGTTGGAGCTGTGTTGGGTCAGTGATGTCGGAGTTGGAGCTGTGTTGGGTCAGTGATGTCGGTGTTGGAGCTGTGTTGGGTCAGTGATGTCGGTGTTGGAGCTGTGTTGGGTCAGTGATGTCGGTGTTGGAGCTGTGTTGGGTCAGTGATGACGGTCTTGGAGCTGTGTTGGGTCAGCGATGTCGGTGTTGGAGCTGTGTTGGGTCAGTGATGTCGGTGTTGGAGCTGTGTTGGGTCAGTGATGTCGGTGTTGGAACTGTGTTGGGTCAGTGATGTCGGTGTTGGTGCTGTGTTGGGTCGGTGATGTCGGTGTTGGAGCTGTGTTGGGTCAGTGATGTCGGTGTTGGAGCTGTGTTGGGTCAGTGATGTCGGTGTTGGAGCTGTGTTGGGCCAGTGATGTCGGAGTTGGAGCTGTGTTGGGTCAGTGATGTCGGTGTTGGAGCTGTGTTGGGTCAGTGATGTCGGTGTTGGAGCTGTGTTGGGTCAGTGATGTCGGAGTTGGAGCTGTGTTGGGTCAGTGATGTCGGTGTTGGAGCTGTGTTGGTTCAGTGCTGTCGGTGTTGGTGCTATGTTGGGCCAGTGATGTCGGTGTTGGTGCTGTGTTGGGCCAGTGATGTCGTTGTTGGAGCTGTGTTGGGTCAGCGATGTCGGTGTTGGAGCTGTGTTGGGTCAGTGATGTCGGTGTTGGAGCTGTGTTGGGTCAGTTATGTCGGTGTTGGAGCTGTGTTGGGTCAGTGATGTCGGTGTTGGAGCTGTGTTGGGTCAGCGATGTCGGTGTTGGAACTGGATTGGGTCAGCGATGTCGGTGTTGGAGCTGTGTTGGGTCAGTGATGTCGGAGTTGGAGCTGTTTGGGTCAGCGATGTCGGTGTTGGAGCTGTGTTGGGTCAGTGATGTCGGAGTTGGAGCTGTTTGGGTCAGCGATGTCGGTGTTGGAGCTGTGTTGGGTCAGTGATGTCGGTGTTGGAGCTGTGTTGGGTCAGTGATGTCGGTGTTGGAGCTGTGTTGGGTCAGTGATGAAGGTGTTGGAGCTGTGTTGGGTCAGTGATGTCGGTGTTGGAGCTGTATTGGGTCAGTGATGTCGGTGTTGGAGCTGTGTTGGGTCAGTGATGTCGGTGTTGGAGCTGTATTGGGTCAGTGATGTCGGTGTTGGAGCTGTGTTGGGCCAGCGATCTCGGTGTTGGAGCTGGGTTGGGTCAGTGATGTCGGTGTTGGAGCTGTGTTGGGTCAGTGATGTCGGAGTTGGTGCTGTGTTGGGTCAGCGATGTCGGTGTTGGAGCTGTGTTGGGTCAGTGATGTCGGTGTTGGAGCTGTGTTGGGTCAGTGATGTCGGAGTTGGAGCTGTTTGGGTCAGCGATGTCGGTGTTGGAGCTGTGTTGGGTCAGTGATGTCGGAGTTGGAGCTGTTTGGGTCAGCGATGTCGGTGTTGGAGCTGTGTTGGTTCAGTGATGTCGGTGTTGGAGCTGTGTTGGGTCAATGATGTCGGTGTTGGAGCTGTGTTGGGTCAGTGATGACGGTGTTGGATCTGTGTTGGGTCAGTGATGTCGGTGTTGGAGCTGTATTGGGTCAGTGATGTCGGTGTTGGAGCTGTGTTGGGTCAGTGATGTCGGTGTTGGAGCTGTATTGGGTCAGTGATGTCGGTGTTGGAGCTGTGTTGGGCCAGCGATCTCGGTGTTGGAGCTGGGTTGGGTCAGTGATGTCGGTGTTGGAGCTGTGTTGGGTCAGTGATGTCGGAGTTGGTGCTGTGTTGGGTCAGCGATGTCGGTGTTGGAGCTGTGTTGGGTCAGTGATGTCGGTGTTGGAGCTGTGTTGGGTCAGTGATGTCGGTGTTGGGGCTGTGTTGGGTCAGTGATGTCGGTGTTGGAGCTGTGTTGGGTCAGTGATGTCGGTGTTGGAGCTGTGTTGGGTCAGCGATGTCGGTGTTGGAGCTGTATTGGGTCAGTGATGTCGGAGTTGGTACTGTGTTGGGTCAGCGATGTCGGTGTTGGAGCTGTGTTGGGTCAGTGATGTCGGTGTTGGAGCTGTGTTGGGTCAGTGATGTCGGTGTTGGAGCTGTGTTGGGTCAGTGATGTTGGTGTTGGAGCTGTGTTGGGTCAGTGATGTCGGTGTTGGAGCTGTGTTGGGTCAGCGATGTCGGTGTTGGAGCTGTATTGGGTCAGCGATGTCGGTGTTGGAGCTGTGTTGGGTCAGTGATGTCGGTGTTGGAGTTGTGTTGGGTCAGTGATGTCGGTGTTGGAGCTGTGTTGGGTCAGTGATGTCGGAGTTGGAGCTGTGTTGGGTCAGCGATGTCGGTGTTGGAACTGGATTGGGTCAGCGATGTCGGTGTTGGAGCTGTGTTGGGTCAGTGATGTCGGAGTTGGAGCTGTTTGGGTCAGCGATGTCGGTGTTGGAGCTGTGTTGGATCAGTGATGTCGGAGTTGGAGCTGTATTGGGTCATTGATGTCGGTGCTGGAGCTGTGTTGGGTCAGTGATGTCGGTGTTGGAGCTGTGTTGGGTCAGCGATGTCGGTGTTGGAGCTGTGTTGGGTCAGTGATGTCGGTGTTGGAGCTGTGTTGGGTCGGTGATGTCGGTGTTGGAGCTGTGTTGGGTAAGTGATGTCGGTGTTGGAGCTGTGTTGGGTCAGTGATGTCGGTGTTGCAGCTCTGTTGGGCCAGTGATGTCGATGTTGGAGCTGTGTTGGGCCAGTGATGTCGGTGTTGGAGCTGTGTTGGGTCAGTGATGTCGGTGTTGGAGCTGTGTTGGGTCAGCGACAACGGTGTTGGTGCTGTGTTGGGTCAGTGATGTCGGTGTTGGAGCTGTGTTGGGTCAGTGATGTCGGTGTTGGAGCTGTGTTGGGTCAGTGATGTCGGTGTTGGAGCTGTGTTGGGCCCGTGATGTCGGTGTTGGAACTGTGTTGGGCCCGTGATGTCGGTGTTGGAACTGTGTTGGGTCAGTGATGTCGGAGTTGGAGCTGTTTGGGTCAGCGATGTCGGTGTTGGAGCTGTGTTGGATCAGTGATGTCGGAGTTGGAGCTGTATTGGGTCAGTGATGTCGGTGCTGAAGCTGTGTTGGGTCAGTGATGTCGGTGTTGGAGCTGTGTTGGGTCAGCGATGTCGGTGTTGGAGCTGTGTTGGGTCAGTGATGTCGGTGTTGGAGCTGTGTTGGGTCGGTGATGTCGGTGTTGGAACTGTGTTGGGTAAGTGTTGTCGGTGTTGGAGCTGTGCTGGGTCAGTGATGTCGGTGTTGGAGCTCTGTTGGGCCAGTGATGTCGATGTTGGAGCTGTGTTGGGCCAGTGATGTCGGTGTTGGAGCTGTGTTGGGTCAGTGATGTCGGTGTTGGAGCTGTGTTGGGTCAGCGACAACGGTGTTGGTGCTGTGTTGGGTCAGTGATGTCGGTGTTGGAGCTGTGTTGGGTCAGTGATGTCGGTGTTGGAGCTGTGTTGGGTCAGTGATGTCGGTGTTGGAGCTGTGTTGGGCCCGTGATGTCGGTGTTGGAACTGTGTTGGGCCCGTGATGTCGGTGTTGGAACTGTGTTGGGCCAGTGATGTCGGTGTTGGAGCTGTGTTGGGCCCGTGATGTCGGTGTTGGAACTGTGTTGGGCCAGTGATGACGGTGTTGGTGCTGTGTTGGGTCAGCGATGTCGGTGTTGGAGCTGTGTTGGGTCAGTGATGTCGGTGTTGGGGCTGTGTTGGGTCAGTGATGTCGGTGTTGGAGCTGTGTTGGGTCAGTGATGTCGGAGTTGGAGCTGTGTTGGGTCAGTGATGTCGGTGTTGGAGCTGTGTTGGGTCAGTGATGTCGGTGTTGGAGCTGTGTTGGGTCAGCGATGTCGGTTTTGGAGCTGTGTTGGGTCAGTGATGTCGGAGTTGGAGCTGTGTTGGGTCAGCGATGTCGGTGTTGGAGCTGTGTTAGGTCAGTGATGTCGGAGTTGGAGCTGTGTTGGCCAAGTGATGTCGGTGTTGGAGCTGTGTTGGGTCAGCGATGTCGGTCTTGGAGCTGTGTTGGGTCAGTGATGTCGGTGTTGGAGCTGTGTTGGGTCAGTGATGTCGGAGTTGGAGCTGTGTTGGGTCAGTGATGTCGGTGTTGGAGCTGTGTTGGGTCAGTGATGTCGGTGTTGGAGCTGTGTTGGGTCAGTGATGTCGGTGTTGGAGCTGTGTTGGGTCAGTGATGACGGTCTTGGAGCTGTGTTGGGTCAGCGATGTCGGTGTTGGAGCTGTGTTGGGTCAGTGATGTCGGTGTTGGAGCTGTGTTGGGTCAGTGATGTCGGTGTTGGAACTGTGTTGGGTCAGTGATGTCGGTGTTGGTGCTGTGTTGGGTCGGTGATGTCGGTGTTGGAGCTGTGTTGGGTCAGTGATGTCGGTGTTGGAGCTGTGTTGGGTCAGTGATGTCGGTGTTGGAGCTGTGTTGGGCCAGTGATGTCGGAGTTGGAGCTGTGTTGGGTCAGTGATGTCGGTGTTGGAGCTGTGTTGGGTCAGTGATGTCGGTGTTGGAGCTGTGTTGGGTCAGTGATGTCGGTGTTGGAGCTGTGTTGGGTCAGTGATGTCGGAGTTGGAGCTGTGTTGGGTCAGTGATGTCGGTGTTGGAGCTGTGTTGGTTCAGTGCTGTCGGTGTTGGTGCTGTGTTGGGCCAGTGATGTCGGTGTTGGTGCTGTGTTGGGCCAGTGATGTCGTTGTTGGAGCTGTGTTGGGTCAGCGATGTCGGTGTTGGAGCTGTGTTGGGTCAGTGATGTCGGTGTTGGAGCTGTGTTGGGTCAGTTATGTCGGTGTTGGAGCTGTGTTGGGTCAGTGATGTCGGTGTTGGAGCTGTGTTGGGTCAGCGATGTCGGTGTTGGAACTGGATTGGGTCAGCGATGTCGGTGTTGGAGCTGTGTTGGGTCAGTGATGTCGGAGTTGGAGCTGTTTGGGTCAGCGATGTCGGTGTTGGAGCTGTGTTGGGTCAGTGATGTCGGAGTTGGAGCTGTTTGGGTCAGCGATGTCGGTGTTGGAGCTGTGTTGGGTCAGTGATGTCGGTGTTGGAGCTGTGTTGGGTCAGTGATGTCGGTGTTGGAGCTGTGTTGGGTCAGTGATGAAGGTGTTGGAGCTGTGTTGGGTCAGTGATGTCGGTGTTGGAGCTGTGTTGGGTCAGTGATGTCGGTGTTGGAGCTGTGTTGGGTCAGTGATGTCGGTGTTGGAGCTGTATTGGGTCAGTGATGTCGGTGTTGGAGCTGTGTTGGGCCAGCGATCTCGGTGTTGGAGCTGGGTTGGGTCAGTGATGTCGGTGTTGGAGCTGTGTTGGGTCAGTGATGTCGGAGTTGGTGCTGTGTTGGGTCAGCGATGTCGGTGTTGGAGCTGTGTTGGGTCAGTGATGTCGGTGTTGGAGCTGTGTTGGGTCAGTGATGTCGGAGTTGGAGCTGTTTGGGTCAGCGATGTCGGTGTTGGAGCTGTGTTGGGTCAGTGATGTCGGAGTTGGAGCTGTTTGGGTCAGCGATGTCGGTGTTGGAGCTGTGTTGGTTCAGTGATGTCGGTGTTGGAGCTGTGTTGGGTCAATGATGTCGGTGTTGGAGCTGTGTTGGGTCAGTGATGACGGTGTTGGATCTGTGTTGGGTCAGTGATGTCGGTGTTGGAGCTGTATTGGGTCAGTGATGTCGGTGTTGGAGCTGTGTTGGGTCAGTGATGTCGGTGTTGGAGCTGTATTGGGTCAGTGATGTCGGTGTTGGAGCTGTGTTGGGCCAGCGATCTCGGTGTTGGAGCTGGGTTGGGTCAGTGATGTCGGTGTTGGAGCTGTGTTGGGTCAGTGATGTCGGAGTTGGTGCTGTGTTGGGTCAGCGATGTCGGTGTTGGAGCTGTGTTGGGTCAGTGATGTCGGTGTTGGAGCTGTGTTGGGTCAGTGATGTCGGTGTTGGGGCTGTGTTGGGTCAGTGATGTCGGTGTTGGAGCTGTGTTGGGTCAGTGATGTCGGTGTTGGAGCTGTGTTGGGTCAGCGATGTCGGTGTTGGAGCTGTATTGGGTCAGTGATGTCGGAGTTGGTGCTGTGTTGGGTCAGCGATGTCGGTGTTGGAGCTGTGTTGGGTCAGTGATGTCGGTGTTGGAGCTGTGTTGGGTCAGTGATGTCGGTGTTTGAGCTGTGTTGGGTCAGTGATGTTGGTGTTGGAGCTGTGTTGGGTCAGTGATGTCGGTGTTGGAGCTGTGTTGGGTCAGCGATGTCGGTGTTGGAGCTGTATTGGGTCAGCGATGTCGGTGTTGGAGCTGTGTTGGGTCAGTGATGTCGGTGTTGGAGTTGTGTTGGGTCAGTGATGTCGGTGTTGGAGCTGTGTTGGGTCAGTGATGTCGGAGTTGGAGCTGTGTTGGGTCAGCGATGTCGGTGTTGGAACTGGATTGGGTCAGCGATGTCGGTGTTGGAGCTGTGTTGGGTCAGTGATGTCGGAGTTGGAGCTGTTTGGGTCAGCGATGTCGGTGTTGGAGCTGTGTTGGATCAGTGATGTCGGAGTTGGAGCTGTATTGGGTCATTGATGTCGGTGCTGGAGCTGTGTTGGGTCAGTGATGTCGGTGTTGGAGCTGTGTTGGGTCGGTGATGTCGGTGTTGGAGCTGTGTTGGGTAAGTGATGTCGGTGTTGGAGCTGTGTTGGGTCAGTGATGTCGGTGTTGCAGCTCTGTTGGGCCAGTGATGTCGATGTTGGAGCTGTGTTGGGCCAGTGATGTCGGTGTTGGAGCTGTGTTGGGTCAGTGATGTCGGTGTTGGAGCTGTGTTGGGTCAGCGACAACGGTGTTGGTGCTGTGTTGGGTCAGTGATGTCGGTGTTGGAGCTGTGTTGGGTCAGTGATGTCGGTGTTGGAGCTGTGTTGGGTCAGTGATGTCGGTGTTGGAGCTGTGTTGGGCCCGTGATGTCGGTGTTGGAACTGTGTTGGGCCCGTGATGTCGGTGTTGGAACTGTGTTGGGTCAGTGATGTCGGAGTTGGAGCTGTTTGGGTCAGCGATGTCGGTGTTGGAGCTGTGTTGGATCAGTGATGTCGGAGTTGGAGCTGTATTGGGTCAGTGATGTCGGTGCTGAAGCTGTGTTGGGTCAGTGATGTCGGTGTTGGAGCTGTGTTGGGTCAGCGATGTCGGTGTTGGAGCTGTGTTGGGTCAGTGATGTCGGTGTTGGAGCTGTGTTGGGTCGGTGATGTCGGTGTTGGAACTGTGTTGGGTAAGTGTTGTCGGTGTTGGAGCTGTGCTGGGTCAGTGATGTCGGTGTTGGAGCTCTGTTGGGCCAGTGATGTCGATGTTGGAGCTGTGTTGGGCCAGTGATGTCGGTGTTGGAGCTGTGTTGGGTCAGTGATGTCGGTGTTGGAGCTGTGTTGGGTCAGCGACAACGGTGTTGGTGCTGTGTTGGGTCAGTGATGTCGGTGTTGGAGCTGTGTTGGTTCAGTGATGTCGGTGTTGGAGCTGTGTTGGGTCAGTGATGTCGGTGTTGGAGCTGTGTTGGGCCCGTGATGTCGGTGTTGGAACTGTGTTGGGCCCGTGATGTCGGTGTTGGAACTGTGTTGGGCCAGTGATGTCGGTGTTGGAGCTGTGTTGGGCCCGTGATGTCGGTGTTGGAACTGTGTTGGGCCAGTGATGACGGTGTTGGAGCTGTGTTGGGTCAGTGATGTCGGTGTTGGAGCTGTGTTGGGTCAGCGATGTCGGTTTTGGAGCTGTGTTGGGTCAGTGATGTCGGAGTTGGAGCTGTGTTGGGTCAGCGATGTCGGTGTTGGAGCTGTGTTAGGTCAGTGATGTCGGAGTTGGAGCTGTGTTGGCCAAGTGATGTCGGTGTTGGAGCTGTGTTGGGTCAGCGATGTCGGTCTTGGAGCTGTGTTGGGTCAGTGATGTCGGTGTTGGAGCTGTGTTGGGTCAGTGATGTCGGAGTTGGAGCTGTGTTGGGTCAGTGATGTCGGTGTTGGAGCTGTGTTGGGTCAGTGATGTCGGTGTTGGAGCTGTGTTGGGTCAGTGATGTCGTGTTTGGAGCTGTGTTGGGTCAGTGATGTCGGAGTTGGAGCTGTGTTGGGTCAGCGATGTCGGTGTTGGAGCTGTGTTGGGTCAGTGATGTCGGTGTTGGAGCTGTGTTGGGTCAGTGATGTCGGTGTTGGAGCTGTGTTGGGTCAGTGATGTCGGTGTTGGAGCTGTGTTGGGTCAGTGATGTCGGTGTTGTTGCTGTGTTGGGTCGGTGATGTCGGTGTTGGAGCTGTGTTGGGTCAGTGATGTCGGTGTTGGAGCTGTGTTGGGTCAGTGATGTCGGTGTTGGAGCTGTGTTGGGCCAGTGATGTCGGAGTTGGAGCTGTGTTGGGTCAGTGATGTCGGTGTTGGAGCTGTGTTGGGTCAGTGATGTCGGTGTTGGAGCTGTGTTGGGTCAGTGATGTCGGAGTTGGAGCTGTGTTGGGTCAGTGATGTCGGTGTTGGAGCTGTGTTGGTTCAGTGCTGTCGGTGTTGGAGCTGTGTTGGGCCAGTGATGTCGGTGTTGGTGCTGTGTTGGGCCAGTGATGTCGGTGTTGGAGCAGTGTTGGGTCAGTGATGTCGGTGTTGGAGCTGTGTTGGATCAGTGATGTCAGTGTTGGAGCTGTGTTGGGTCAGCGATGTCGGTGTTGGAGCTGTGTTGTGTTAGTGATGTCGGTGTTGGAGCTGTGTTGGGTCAGCGATGTCGGTGTTGGAGCTGTGTTGGGTCAGCAATGTCGGTGTTGGAAATGGATTGGGTCAGTGATGTCGGTGTTGGAGCTGTGTTGGGTCAGTGATGTCGGTGTTGGAGCTGTGTTGGGTCAGCGATGTCGGTGTTGGAGCTGTGTTGGGTCAGCGATGTCGGAGTGGGAGCTGTGTTGGGTCAGTGATGTCGGTGTTGGAGCTGTGTTGGCTCAGCGATGTCGGAGTGGGAGCTGTGTTGGGTCAGTGATGTCAGTGTTGGAGCTGTGTTGGGTCAGCGATGTCGGTGTTGGAGCTGTGTTGGGTCAGTGATGTCGGAGTTGGAGCTGTGTTGGGCCAGTGATGTCAGTGTTGGAGCTTTGTTGGGTCAGTGATGTCGGAGTTGGAGCTGTGTTGGGTCAGTGATGTCGGTGTTGGAGCTGTGTTGGGTCAGTGATGTCGGTGTTGGAGCTGTGTTGGGTCAGTGATGTCGGTGTTGGAGCTGTGTTGGGTCAGTGATGTCGGAGTTGGAGCTGTGTTGGGTCAGTGATGTCGCTGTTGGAGCTGTGTTGGGTCAGTGATGTCGGTGTTGGAGCTGTGTTGGGTCAGTGATGTCGGTGTTGGAGCTGTGTTGGGTCAGTGATGTCGGTGTTGGAGCTGTGTTGGCTCAGTGATGTCAGTGTTGGAGCTGTGTTGGGTCAGTGATGTCGGTGCAGGAGCTGTGTTGGGTCAGTGATGTCGGTGTTGGAGCTGTGTTGGGTCAGTGATGTCAGTGTTGGAGCTGTGTTGGGCCAGTGATGTCGGTGTTGGTGCTGTGTTGGGTCAGTGATGTCGGTGTTGGAGCTGTGTTGGGTCAGTGATGTCGGTGTTGGAGCTGTGTTGGGTCAGTGATGTCGGTGTTGGAGCTGTGTTTAGCCAGTGATGTCGGTGTTGGTGCTGTGTTGGGTCAGTGATGTCGGTGTTGGAGCTGTGTTGGGTCAGTGATGTCGGTGTTGGAGCTGTGTTGGGTCAGTGATGTCGGTGTTGGAGCTGTGTTGGGTCAGTGATGTCGGAGTTGGTGATGTGTTGGGTCAGTGATGTCGGTGTTGGAGCTGTGTTGGGCCAGTGATGTCGGTGTTGGAGCTGTGTTGGGTCAGCGATGTCGGTGTTGGAACTGGATTGGGTCAGCGATGTCGGTGTTGGAGCTGTGTTGGGTCAGTGATGTCGGAGTTGGAGCTGTTTGGGTCAGAGATGTCGGTGTTGGAGTTGTGTTGGGTCAGTGATGTCGGTGTTGGAGCTGTGTTGGGTCAGTGATGTCGGTGTTGGAGCTGTGTTGGGTCAGTGATGTCGGAGTTGGTGCTGTGTTGGGTCAGCGATGTCGGTGTTGGAGCTGTGTTGGGTCAGTGATGTCGGTGTTGGAGCTGTGTTGGGTCAGTGATGTCGGTGTTGGAGCTGTGTTGGGTCAGCGATGTCGGTGTTGGAGCTGTGTTGGGTCAGCGATGTCGGTGTTGGAGCTGTGTTGGGTCAGCGTTGTCGGTGTTGGAGCTGTATTGGGTCAGCGATGTCGGTGTTGGAGCTGTGTTGGGTCAGTGATGTCGGTGTTGGAGTTGTGTTGGGTCAGTGATGTCGGTGTTGGAGCTGTGTTGGGTCAGTGATGTCGGTGTTGGAGCTGTGTTGGATCAGTGATGTCGGAGTTGGAGCTGTATTGGGTCAGTGATGTCGATGCTGGAGCTGTGTTGGGTCAGTGATGTCGGTGTTGGAGCTGTGTTGGGTCAGCGATGTCGGTGTTGGAGCTGTGTTGGGTCAGTGATGTCGGTGTTGGAGCTGTGTTGGGTCGGTGATGTCGGTGTTGGAGCTGTGTTGGGTAAGTGATGTCGGTGTTGGAGCTGTGTTGGGTCAGTGATGTCGGTGTTGGAGCTGTGTTGGGCCAGTGATGTCGATGTTGGAGCTGTGTTGGGCCAGTGATGTCGGTGTTGGAGCTGTGTTGGGTCAGTGATGTCGGTGTTGGAGCTGTGTTGGGTCAGCGACAACGGTGTTGGTGCTGTGTTGGGTCAGTGATGTCGGTGTTGGAGCTGTGTTGGGTCAGTGATGTCGGAGTTGGAGCTGTGTTGGGTCAGTGATGTCGGTGTTGGAGCTGTGTTGGGTCAGTGATGTCGGTGTTGGAGCTGTGTTGGGTCAGTGATGTCGTGTTTGGAGCTGTGTTGGGTCAGTGATGTCGGAGTTGGAGCTGTGTTGGGTCAGCGATGTCGGTGTTGGAGCTGTGTTGGGTCAGTGATGTCGGTGTTGGAGCTGTGTTGGGTCAGTGATGTCGGTGTTGGAGCTGTGTTGGGTCAGTGATATCGGTGTTGGAGCTGTGTTGGGTCAGTGATGTCGGTGTTGTTGCTGTGTTGGGTCGGTGATGTCGGTGTTGGAGCTGTGTTGGGTCAGTGATGTCGGTGTTGGAGCTGTGTTGGGTCAGTGATGTCGGTGTTGGAGCTGTGTTGGGCCAGTGATGTCGGAGTTGGAGCTGTGTTGGGTCAGTGATGTCGGTGTTGGAGCTGTGTTGGGTCAGTGATGTCGGTGTTGGAGCTGTGTTGGGTCAGTGATGTCGGAGTTGGAGCTGTGTTGGGTCAGTGATGTCGGTGTTGGAGCTGTGTTGGTTCAGTGCTGTCGGTGTTGGAGCTGTGTTGGGCCAGTGATGTCGGTGTTGGTGCTGTGTTGGGCCAGTGATGTCGGTGTTGGAGCAGTGTTGGGTCAGTGATGTCGGTGTTGGAGCTGTGTTGGATCAGTGATGTCAGTGTTGGAGCTGTGTTGGGTCAGCGATGTCGGTGTTGGAGCTGTGTTGTGTCAGTGATGTCGGTGTTGGAGCTGTGTTGGGTCAGCGATGTCGGTGTTGGAGCTGTGTTGGGTCAGCAATGTCGGTGTTGGAAATGGATTGGGTCAGTGATGTCGGTGTTGGAGCTGTGTTGGGTCAGTGATGTCGGTGTTGGAGCTGTGTTGGGTCAGCGATGTCGGTGTTGGAGCTGTGTTGGGTCAGCGATGTCGGAGTGGGAGCTGTGTTGGGTCAGTGATGTCAGTGTTGGAGCTGTGTTGGGTCAGCGATGTCGGTGTTGGAGCTGTGTTGGGTCAGTGATGTCGGAGTTGGAGCTGTGTTGGGCCAGTGATGTCAGTGTTGGAGCTTTGTTGGGTCAGTGATGTCGGAGTTGGAGCTGTGTTGGGTCAGTGATGTCGGTGTTGGAGTTGTGTTGGGTCAGTGATGTCGGTGTTGGAGCTGTGTTGGGTCAGTGATGTCGGTGTTGGAGCTGTGTTGGGTCAGTGATGTCGGAGTTGGAGCTGTGTTGGGTCAGTGATGTCGCTGTTGGAGCTGTGTTGGGTCAGTGATGTCGGTGTTGGAGCTGTGTTGGGTCAGTGATGTCGGTGTTGGAGCTGTGTTGGGTCAGTGATGTCGGTGTTGGAGCTGTGTTGGCTCAGTGATGTCAGTGTTGGAGCTGTGTTGGGTCAGTGATGTCGGTGCAGGAGCTGTGTTGGGTCAGTGATGTCGGTGTTGGAGCTGTGTTGGGTCAGTGATGTCAGTGTTGGAGCTGTGTTGGGCCAGTGATGTCGGTGTTGGTGCTGTGTTGGGTCAGTGATGTCGGTGTTGGAGCTGTGTTGGGTCAGTGATGTCGGTGTTGGAGCTGTGTTGGGTCAGTGATGTCGGTGTTGGAGCTGTGTTTAGCCAGTGATGTCGGTGTTGGTGCTGTGTTGGGTCAGTGATGTCGGTGCTGGAGCTGTGTTGGGTCAGTGATGTCGGTGTTGGAGCTGTGTTGGGTCAGTGATGTCGGTGTTGGAGCTGTGTTGGGTCAGTGATGTCGGAGTTGGTGATGTGTTGGGTCAGTGATGTCGGTGTTGGAGCTGTGTTGGGCCAGTGATGTCGGTGTTGGAGCTGTGTTGGGTCAGTGATGTCGGTGTTGGAACTGGATTGGGTCAGCGATGTCGGTGTTGGAGCTGTGTTGGGTCAGTGATGTCGGAGTTGGAGCTGTTTGGGTCAGAGATGTCGGTGTTGGAGCTGTGTTGGGTCAGTGATGTCGGTGTTGGAGCTGTGTTGGGTCAGTGATGTCGGTGTTGGAGCTGTGTTGGGTCAGTGATGTCGGAGTTGGTGCTGTGTTGGGTCAGCGATGTCGGTGTTGGAGCTGTGTTGGGTCAGTGATGTCGGTGTTGGAGCTGTGTTGGGTCAGTGATGTCGGTGTTGGAGCTGTGTTGGGTCAGCGATGTCGGTGTTGGAGCTGTGTTGGGTCAGCGATGTCGGTGTTGGAGCTGTGTTGGGTCAGCGTTGTCGGTGTTGGAGCTGTATTGGGTCAGCGATGTCGGTGTTGGAGCTGTGTTGGGTCAGTGATGTCGGTGTTGGAGTTGTGTTGGGTCAGTGATGTCGGTGTTGGAGCTGTGTTGGGTCAGTGATGTCGGTGTTGGAGCTGTGTTGGATCAGTGATGTCGGAGTTGGAGCTGTATTGGGTCAGTGATGTCGATGCTGGAGCTGTGTTGGGTCAGTGATGTCGGTGTTGGAGCTGTGTTGGGTCAGCGATGTCGGTGTTGGAGCTGTGTTGGGTCAGTGATGTCGGTGTTGGAGCTGTGTTGGGTCGGTGATGTCGGTGTTGGAGCTGTGTTGGGTAAGTGATGTCGGTGTTGGAGCTGTGTTGGGTCAGTGATGTCGGTGTTGGAGCTGTGTTGGGCCAGTGATCTCGATGTTGGAGCTGTGTTGGGCCAGTGATGTCGGTGTTGGAGCTGTGTTGGGTCAGTGATGTCGGTGTTGGAGCTGTGTTGGGTCAGCGACAACGGTGTTGGTGCTGTGTTGGGTCAGTGATGTCGGTGTTGGAGCTGTGTTGGGTCAGTGATGTCGGTGTTGGAGCTGTGTTGGGTCAGTGATGTCGGTGTTGGAGCTGTGTTGGGCCCGTGATGTCGGTGTTGGAACTGTGTTGGGCCCGTGATGTCGGTGTTGGAACTGTGTTGGGCCAGTGATGTCGGTGTTGGAGCTGTGTTGGGCCCGTGATGTCGGTGTTGGAACTGTGTTGGGCCAGTGATGACGGTGTTGGAGCTGTGTTGGGTCAGCGATGTCGGTGTTGGAGCTGTGTTGGGTCAGTGATGTCCGTGTTGGTGCTGTGTTGGGTCAGTGATGTCGGTGTTGGAGCTGTGTTGGGTCAGTGATGTCGGAGTTGGAGCTGTGTTGGGTCAGTGATGTCGGTGTTGGAGCTGTGTTGGGTCAGTGATGTCGGTGTTGGAGCTGTGTTGGGTCAGTGATGTCGGTTTTGGAGCTGTGTTGGGTCAGTGGTGTCTTAGTTGGAGCTGTGTTGGGTCAGCGATGTCAGTGTTGGAGCTGTGTTGGGTCAGTGATGTCGGAGTTGGAGCTGTGTTGGCCCAGTGATGTCGGTGTTGGAGCTGTGTTGGGTCAGCGATGTCGGTGTTGGAGCTGTGTTGGGTCAGTGATGTCGGTGTTGGAGCTATGTTGGGTCAGTGATGTCGGTGTTGGAGCTGTGTTGGGTCAGTGATGTCGGTGTTGGAGCTGTGTTGGGTCAGTGATGTCGGAGTTGGAGCTGTGTTGGGTCAGTGATGTCGGTGTTGGAGCTGTGTTGGGTCAGTGATGTCGGTGTTGGAGCTGTGTTGGGTCAGTGATGTCGGAGTTGGAGCTGTGTTGTGTCAGTGATGTCGGTGCTGGAACTGGATTGGGTCAGTGATTTCGGTGTTGGAGTTGTGTTGGGTCAGTGATGTCGGTGTTGGAGCTGTGTTGGGTCAGTGATGTCAGAGTTGGAGCTGTGTTGGGTCAGTGATGTCGGTGTTGGAGCTGTGTTGGGTCAGTGATGTCGGTGTTGGAGCTGTGTTGGGTCAGTGATGTCGGTGTTGTTGCTGTGTTGGGTCGTTGATGTCGGTGTTGGAGCTGTGTTGGGTCAGTGATGTCGGTGTTGGAGCTGTGTTGGGTCAGTGATGTCGGTGTTGGAGCTGTGTTGGGCCAGTGATGTCGGAGTTGGAGCTGTGTTGGGTCAGTGATGTCGGTGTTGGAGCTGTGTTGGGTCAGTGATGTCGGAGTTGGAGCTGTGTTGGGTCAGTGATGTCGGTGTTGGAGCTGTGTTGGTTCAGTGCTGTCGGTGTTGGAGCTGTGTTGGGCCAGTGATGTCGGTGTTGGTGCTGTGTTGGGCCAGTGATGTCGGTGTTGGAGCAGTGTTGGGTCAGTGATGTCGGTGTTGGAGCTGTGTTGGATCAGTGATGTCAGTGTTGGAGCTGTGTTGGGTCAGCGATGTCGGTGTTGGAGCTGTGTTGTGTCAGTGATGTCGGTGTTGGAGCTGTGTTGGGTCAGCGATGTCGGTGTTGGAGCTGTGTTGGGTCAGCAATGTCGGTGCTGGAACTGGATTGGGTCAGTGATGTCGGTGTTGGAGCTGTGTTGGGTCAGTGATGTCGGTGTTGGAGCTGTGTTGGGTCAGCGATGTCGGTGTTGGAGCTGTGTTGGGTCAGCGATGTCGGAGTGGGAGCTGTGTTGGGTCAGCGATGTCGGTGTTGGAGCTGTGTTGGGTCAGTGATGTCGGTGTTGGAGCTGTGTTGGGTCGGTGATGTCGGTGTTGGAGCTGTGTTGGGTAAGTGATGTCGGTGTTGGAGCTGTGTTGGGTCAGTGATGTCGGTGTTGGAGCTGTGTTGGGCCAGTGATGTCGATGTTGGAGCTGTGTTGGGCCAGTGATGTCGGTGTTGGAGCTGTGTTGGGTCAGTGATGTCGGTGTTGGAGCTGTGTTGGGTCAGTGATGTCGGTGTTGGAGCTGTGTTGGGTCAGTGATGTCGGTGTTGGAGCTGTGTTGGGCCCGTGATGTCGGTGTTGGAACTGTGTTGGGCCCGTGATGTCGGTGTTGGAACTGTGTTGGGCCAGTGATGTCGGTGTTGGAGCTGTGTTGGGCCCGTGATGTCGGTGTTGGAACTGTGTTGGGCCAGTGATGACGGTGTTGGAGCTGTGTTGGGTCAGCGATGTCGGTGTTGGAGCTGTGTTGGGTCAGTGATGTCGGTGTTGGTGCTGTGTTGGGTCAGTGATGTCGGTGTTGGAGCTGTGTTGGGGCAGTGATGTCGGAGTTGGAGCTGTGTTGGGTCAGTGATGTCGGTGTTGGAGCTGTGTTGGGTCAGTGATGTCGGTGTTGGAGCTGTGTTGGGTCAGCGATGTCGGTTTTGGAGCTGTGTTGGGTCAGTGATGTCGGAGTTGGAGCTGTGTTGGGTCAGCGATGTCAGTGTTGGAGCTGTGTTGGGTCAGTGATGTCGGAGTTGGAGCTGTGTTGGCCAAGTGATGTCGGTGTTGGAGCTGTGTTGGGTCAGCGATGTCGGTCTTGGAGCTGTGTTGGGTCAGCGATGTCGGTGTTGGAGCTGTGTTGGGTCAGTGATGTCGGTGTTGGAGCTGTGTTGGGTCAGTGATGTCGGTGTTGGAGCTGTGTTGGGCCAGTGATGTCGGTGTTGGAACTGTGTTGGGCCAGTGATGACGGTGTTTGAGCTGTGTTGGGTCAGCGATGTCTGTGTTGGAGCTGTCTTGGGTCAGTGATGTCGGTGTTGGAGCTGTGTTGGGTCAGTGATGTCGGTGTTGGAGCTGTGTTGGGTTAGCGATGTCGGTGTTGGAGCTGTGTTGGGTCAGTGATGTCGGTGTTGGAGCTGTGTTGGGTCAGTGATGTCGGTGTTGGCGCTGTGTTGGGTCAGTGATGTCGGTGTTGGTGCTGTGTTGGGTCAGTGATGTCGGTTTTGGAGCTGTGTTGGGTCAGTGATGTCGGAGTTGGAGCTGTGTTGGGTCAGCGATGTCGGTGTTGGAGCTGTGTTGGGTCAGTGATGTCGGAGTTGGAGCTGTGTTGGCCCAGTGATGTCGGTGTTGGAGCTGTGTTGGGTCAGCGATGTCGGTGTTGGAGCTGTGTTGGGTCAGCGATGTCGGTGTTGGAGCTGTGTTGGGTCAGCGATGTCGGTGTTGGAACTGGATTGGGTCAGTGATTTCGTTGTTGGAGCTGTGTTGGGTCAGCGATGTCGGTGTTGGAGCTGTGTTGGGTCAGTGATGTCGGTGTTGGAGCTGTGTTGGGTCAGCGATGTCGGTGTTGGTGCTGTGTTGGGTCAGTGATGTCGGTGTTGGAGCTGTGTTGGGTCAGTGATGTCGGAGTTGGAGCTGTGTTGGGTCAGTGATGTCGGTGTTGGAGCTGTGTTGGGTCAGTGATGTCGGTGTTGGAGCTGTGTTGGGCCAGTGATGTCGGTTTTGGAGCTGTGTTGGGTCAGTGATGTCGGTTTTGGAGCTGTGTTGGGTCAGTGATGTCGGTGTTGGAGCTGTGTTGGGTCAGCGATGTCGGTTTTGGAGCTGTGTTGGGTCAGTGATGTCGGTGTTGGAGCTGTGTTGGGCCAGTGATGTCGGTGTTGGAGCTGTGTTGGGTCAGTGATGTCGGTGTTGGTGCTGTGTTGGGTCAGTGATGTCGGTGTTGGTGCTGTGTTGGGTCAGTGATGTCGGTGTTGGAGCTGTGTTGGGTCAGTGATGTCGGTGTTGGAGCTGTGTTGGGTCAGTGATGTCGGTGTTGGAGCTGTGTTGGGTCAGTGATGACGGTCTTGGAGCTGTGTTGGGTCAGCGATGTCGGTGTTGGAGCTGTGTTGGGTCAGTGATGTCGGTGTTGGAGCTGTGTTGGGTCAGTGATGTCGGTGTTGGAACTGTGTTGGGTCAGTGATGTCGGTGTTGGTGCTGTGTTGGGTCGGTGATGTCGGTGTTGGAGCTGTGTTGGGTCAGTGATGTCGGTGTTGGAGCTGTGTTGGGTCAGTGATGTCGGTGTTGGAGCTGTGTTGGGCCAGTGATGTCGGAGTTGGAGCTGTGTTGGGTCAGTGATGTCGGTGTTGGAGCTGTGTTGGGTCAGTGATGTCGGTGTTGGAGCTGTGTTGGGTCAGTGATGTCGGAGTTGGAGCTGTGTTGGGTCAGTGATGTCGGTGTTGGAGCTGTGTTGGTTCAGTGCTGTCGGTGTTGGTGCTGTGTTGGGCCAGTGATGTCGGTGTTGGTGCTGTGTTGGGCCAGTGATGTCGTTGTTGGAGCTGTGTTGGGTCAGCGATGTCGGTGTTGGAGCTGTGTTGGGTCAGTGATGTCGGTGTTGGAGCTGTGTTGGGTCAGTGATGTCGGTGTTGGAGCTGTGTTGGGTCAGTGATGTCGGTGTTGGAGCTGTGTTGGGTCAGCGATGTCGGTGTTGGAACTGGATTGGGTCAGCGATGTCGGTGTTGGAGCTGTGTTGGGTCAGTGATGTCGGAGTTGGAGCTGTTTGGGTCAGCGATGTCGGTGTTGGAGCTGTGTTGGGTCAGTGATGTCGGAGTTGGAGCTGTTTGGGTCAGCGATGTCGGTGTTGGAGCTGTGTTGGGTCAGTGATGTCGGTGTTGGAGCTGTGTTGGGTCAGTGATGTCGGTGTTGGAGCTGTGTTGGGTCAGTGATGAAGGTGTTGGAGCTGTGTTGGGTCAGTGATGTCGGTGTTGGAGCTGTATTGGGTCAGTGATGTCGGTGTTGGAGCTGTGTTGGGTCAGTGATGTCGGTGTTGGAGCTGTATTGGGCCAGTGATGTCGGTGTTGGAGCTGTGTTGGGCCAGCGATCTCGGTGTTGGAGCTGGGTTGGGTCAGTGATGTCGGTGTTGGAGCTGTGTTGGGTCAGTGATGATGGAGTTGGTGCTGTGTTGGGTCAGCGATGTCGGTGTTGGAGCTGTGTTGGGTCAGTGATGTCGGTGTTGGAGCTGTGTTGGGTCAGTGATGTCGGAGTTGGAGCTGTTTGGGTCAGCGATGTCGGTGTTGGAGCTGTGTTGGGTCAGTGATGTCGGAGTTGGAGCTGTTTGGGTCAGCGATGTCGGTGTTGGAGCTGTGTTGGTTCAGTGATGTCGGTGTTGGAGCTGTGTTGGGTCAATGATGTCGGTGTTGGAGCTGTGTTGGGTCAGTGATGACGGTGTTGGATCTGTGTTGGGTCAGTGATGTCGGTGTTGGAGCTGTATTGGGTCAGTGATGTCGGTGTTGGAGCTGTGTTGGGTCAGTGATGTCGGTGTTGGAGCTGTATTGGGTCAGTGATGTCGGTGTTGGAGCTGTGTTGGGCCAGCGATCTCGGTGTTGGAGCTGGGCTGTGTCAGTGATGTCGGTGTTGGAGCTGTGTTGGGTCAGTGATGTCGGAGTTGGTGCTGTGTTGGGTCAGCGATGTCGGTGTTGGAGCTGTGTTGGGTCAGTGATGTCGGTGTTGGAGCTGTGTTGGGTCAGTGATGTCGGTGTTGAAGCTGTGTTGGGTCAGTGATGTCGGTGTTGGAGCTGTGTTGGGTCAGTGATGTCGGTGTTGGAGCTGTGTTGGGTCAGCGATGTCGGTGTTGGAGCTGTATTGGGTCAGTGATGTCGGAGTTGGTGCTGTGTTGGGTCAGCGATGTCGGTGTTGGAGCTGGGTTGGGTCAGTGATGTCGGTGTTGGAGCTGTGTTGGGTCAGTGATGTCGGTGTTGGAGCTGTGTTGGGTCAGTGATGTTGGTGTTGGAGCTGTGTTGGGTCAGTGATGTCGGTGTTGGAGCTGTGTTGGGTCAGCGATGTCGGTGTTGGAGCTGTATTGGGTCAGCGATGTCGGTGTTGGAGCTGTGTTGGGTCAGTGATGTCGGTGTTGGAGTTGTGTTGGGTCAGTGATGTCGGTGTTGGAGCTGTGTTGGGTCAGTGATGTCGGAGTTGGAGCTGTGTTGGGTCAGCGATGTCGGTGTTGGAACTGGATTGGGTCAGCGATGTCGGTGTTGGAGCTGTGTTGGGTCAGTGATGTCGGAGTTGGAGCTGTTTGGGTCAGCGATGTCGGTGTTGGAGCTGTGTTGGATCAGTGATGTCGGAGTTGGAGCTGTATTGGGTCATTGATGTCGGTGCTGGAGCTGTGTTGGGTCAGTGATGTCGGTGTTGGAGCTGTGTTGGGTCAGCGATGTCGGTGTTGGAGCTGTGTTGGGTCAGTGATGTCGGTGTTGGAGCTGTGTTGGGTCGGTGATGTCGGTGTTGGAGCTGTGTTGGGTAAGTGTTGTCGGTGTTGGAGCTGTGTTGGGTCAGTGATGTCGGTGTTGCAGCTCTGTTGGGCCAGTGATGTCGATGTTGGAGCTGTGTTGGGCCAGTGATGTCGGTGTTGGAGCTGTGTTGGGTCAGTGATGTCGGTGTTGGAGCTGTGTTGGGTCAGCGACAACGGTGTTGGTGCTGTGTTGGGTCAGTGATGTCGGTGTTGGAGCTGTGTTGGGTCAGTGATGTCGGTGTTGGAGCTGTGTTGGGTCAGTGATGTCGGTGTTGGAGCTGTGTTGGGCCCGTGATGTCGGTGTTGGATCTGTGTTGGGCCCGTGATGTCGGTGTTGGAACTGTGTTGGGTCAGTGATGTCGGAGTTGGAGCTGTTTGGGTCAGCGATGTCGGTGTTGGAGCTGTGTTGGATCAGTGATGTCGGAGTTGGAGCTGTATTGGGTCAGTGATGTCGGTGCTGAAGCTGTGTTGGGTCAGTGATGTCGGTGTTGGAGCTGTGTTGGGTCAGCGATGTCGGTGTTGGAGCTGTGTTGGGTCAGTGATGTCGGTGTTGGAGCTGTGTTGGGTCGGTGATGTCGGTGTTGGAACTGTGTTGGGTAAGTGTTGTCGGTGTTGGAGCTGTGCTGGGTCAGTGATGTCGGTGTTGGAGCTCTGTTGGGCCAGTGATGTCGATGTTGGAGCTGTGTTGGGCCAGTGATGTCGGTGTTGGAGCTGTGTTGGGTCAGTGATGTCGGTGTTGGAGCTGTGTTGGGTCAGCGACAACGGTGTTGGTGCTGTGTTGGGTCAGTGATGTCGGTGTTGGAGCTGTGTTGGGTCAGTGATGTCGGTGTTGGAGCTGTGTTGGGTCAGTGATGTCGGTGTTGGAGCTGTGTTGGGCCCGTGATGTCGGTGTTGGAACTGTGTTGGGCCCGTGATGTCGGTGTTGGAACTGTGTTGGGCCAATGATGTCGGTGTTGGAGCTGTGTTGGGCCCGTGATGTCGGTGTTGGAACTGTGTTGGGCCAGTGATGACGGTGTTGGAGCTGTGTTGGGTCAGCGATGTCGGTGTTGGAGCTGTGTTGGGTCAGTGATGTCGGTGTTGGGGCTGTGTTGGGTCAGTGATGTCGGTGTTGGAGCTGTGTTGGGTCAGTGATGTCGGAGTTGGAGCTGTGTTGGGTCAGTGATGTCGGTGTTGGAGCTGTGTTGGGTCAGTGATGTCGGTGTTGGAGCTGTGTTGGGTCAGCGATGTCGGTTTTGGAGCTGTGTTGGGTCAGTGATGTCGGAGTTGGAGCTGTGTTGGGTCAGCGATGTCGGTGTTGGAGCTGTGTTAGGTCAGTGATGTCGGAGTTGGAGCTGTGTTGGCCAAGTGATGTCGGTGTTGGAGCTGTGTTGGGTCAGCGATGTCGGTCTTGGAGCTGTGTTGGGTCAGTGATGTCGGTGTTGGAGCTGTGTTGGGTCAGTGATGTCGGAGTTGGAGCTGTGTTGGGTCAGTGATGTCGGTGTTGGAGCTGTGTTGGGTCAGTGATGTCGGTGTTGGAGCTGTGTTGGGTCAGTGATGTCGTGTTTGGAGCTGTGTTGGGTCAGTGATGTCGGAGTTGGAGCTGTGTTGGGTCAGCGATGTCGGTGTTGGAGCTGTGTTGGGTCAGTGATGTCGGTGTTGGAGCTGTGTTGGGTCAGTGATGTCGGTGTTGGAGCTGTGTTGGGTCAGTGATGTCGGTGTTGGAGCTGTGTTGGGTCAGTGATGTCGGTGTTGTTGCTGTGTTGGGTCGGTGATGTCGGTGTTGGAGCTGTGTTGGGTCAGTGATGTCGGTGTTGGAGCTGTGTTGGGTCAGTGATGTCGGTGTTGGAGCTGTGTTGGGCCAGTGATGTCGGAGTTGGAGCTGTGTTGGGTCAGTGATGTCGGTGTTGGAGCTGTGTTGGGTCAGTGATGTCGGTGTTGGAGCTGTGTTGGGTCAGTGATGTCGGAGTTGGAGCTGTGTTGGGTCAGTGATGTCGGTGTTGGAGCTGTGTTGGTTCAGTGCTGTCGGTGTTGGAGCTGTGTTGGGCCAGTGATGTCGGTGTTGGTGCTGTGTTGGGCCAGTGATGTCGGTGTTGGAGCAGTGTTGGGTCAGTGATGTCGGTGTTGGAGCTGTGTTGGATCAGTGATGTCAGTGTTGGAGCTGTGTTGGGTCAGCGATGTCGGTGTTGGAGCTGTGTTGTGTCAGTGATGTCGGTGTTGGAGCTGTGTTGGGTCAGCGATGTCGGTGTTGGAGCTGTGTTGGGTCAGCAATGTCGGTGTTGGAAATGGATTGGGTCAGTGATGTCGGTGTTGGAGCTGTGTTGGGTCAGTGATGTCGGTGTTGGAGCTGTGTTGGTTCAGCGATGTCGGTGTTGGAGCTGTGTTGGGTCAGCGATGTCGGAGTGGGAGCTGTGTTGGGTCAGTGATGTCGGTGTTGGAGCTGTGTTGGCTCAGCGATGTCGGAGTGGGAGCTGTGTTGGGTCAGTGATGTCAGTGTTGGAGCTGTGTTGGGTCAGCGATGTCGGTGTTGGAGCTGTGTTGGGTCAGTGATGTCGGAGTTGGAGCTGTGTTGGGCCAGTGATGTCAGTGTTGGAGCTTTGTTGGGTCAGCGATGTCGGAGTTGGAGCTGTGTTGGGTCAGTGATGTCGGTGTTGGAGCTGTGTTGGGTCAGTGATGTCGGTGTTGGAGCTGTGTTGGGTCAGTGATGTCGGTGTTGGAGCTGTGTTGGGTCAGTGATGTCGGAGTTGGAGCTGTGTTGGGTCAGTGATGTCGCTGTTGGAGCTGTGTTGGGTCAGTGATGTCGGTGTTGGAGCTGTGTTGGGTCAGTGATGTCGGTGTTGGAGCTGTGTTGGGTCAGTGATGTCGGTGTTGGAGCTGTGTTGGCTCAGTGATGTCAGTGTTGGAGCTGTGTTGGGTCAGTGATGTCGGTGCAGGAGCTGTGTTGGGTCAGTGATGTCGGTGTTGGAGCTGTGTTGGGTCAGTGATGTCAGTGTTGGAGCTGTGTTGGGCCAGTGATGTCGGTGTTGGTGCTGTGTTGGGTCAGTGATGTCGGTGTTGGAGCTGTGTTGGGTCAGTGATGTCGGTGTTGGAGCTGTGTTGGGTCAGTGATGTCGGTGTTGGAGCTGTGTTTAGCCAGTGATGTCGGTGTTGGTGCTGTGTTGGGTCAGTGATGTCGGTGTTGGAGCTGTGTTGGGTCAGTGATGTCGGTGTTGGAGCTGTGTTGGGTCAGTGATGTCGGTGTTGGAGCTGTGTTGGGTCAGTGATGTCGGAGTTGGTGATGTGTTGGGTCAGTGATGTCGGTGTTGGAGCTGTGTTGGGCCAGTGATGTCGGTGTTGGAGCTGTGTTGGGTCAGCGATGTCGGTGTTGGAACTGGATTGGGTCAGCGATGTCGGTGTTGGAGCTGTGTTGGGTCAGTGATGTCGGAGTTGGAGCTGTTTGGGTCAGAGATGTCGGTGTTGGAGCTGTGTTGGGTCAGTGATGTCGGTGTTGGAGCTGTGTTGGGTCAGTGATGTCGGTGTTGGAGCTATGTTGGGCCCGTGATGTCGGTGTTGGATCTGTGTTGGGCCCGTGATGTCGGTGTTGGAACTGTGTTGGGTCAGTGATGTCGGAGTTGGAGCTGTTTGGGTCAGCGATGTCGGTGTTGGAGCTGTGTTGGATCAGTGATGTCGGAGTTGGAGCTGTATTGGGTCAGTGATGTCGGTGCTGAAGCTGTGTTGGGTCAGTGATGTCGGTGTTGGAGCTGTGTTGGGTCAGCGATGTCGGTGTTGGAGCTGTGTTGGGTCAGTGATGTCGGTGTTGGAGCTGTGTTGGGTCGGTGATGTCGGTGTTGGAACTGTGTTGGGTCAGTGATGTCGGTGTTGGAGCTGTGTTGGGTCAGCGACAACGGTGTTGGTGCTGTGTTGGGTCAGTGATGTCGGTGTTGGAGCTGTGTTGGGTCAGTGATGTCGGTGTTGGAGCTGTGTTGGGTCAGTGATGTCGGTGTTGGAGCTGTGTTGGGCCCGTGATGTCGGTGTTGGAACTGTGTTGGGCCCGTGATGTCGGTGTTGGAACTGTGTTGGGCCAATGATGTCGGTGTTGGAGCTCTGTTGGGCCCGTGATGTCGGTGTTGGAACTGTGTTGGGCCAGTGATGACGGTGTTGGAGCTGTGTTGGGTCAGCGATGTCGGTGTTGGAGCTGTGTTGGGTCAGTGATGTCGGTGTTGGGGCTGTGTTGGGTCAGTGATGTCGGTGTTGGAGCTGTGTTGGGTCAGTGATGTCGGAGTTGGAGCTGTGTTGGGTCAGTGATGTCGGTGTTGGAGCTGTGTTGGGTCAGTGATGTCGGTGTTGGAGCTGTGTTGGGTCAGCGATGTCGGTTTTGGAGCTGTGTTGGGTCAGTGATGTCGGAGTTGGAGCTGTGTTGGGTCAGCGATGTCGGTGTTGGAGCTGTGTTAGGTCAGTGATGTCGGAGTTGGAGCTGTGTTGGCCAAGTGATGTCGGTGTTGGAGCTGTGTTGGGTCAGCGATGTCGGTCTTGGAGCTGTGTTGGGTCAGTGATGTCGGTGTTGGAGCTGTGTTGGGTCAGTGATGTCGGAGTTGGAGCTGTGTTGGGTCAGTGATGTCGGTGTTGGAGCTGTGTTGGGTCAGTGATGTCGGTGTTGGAGCTGTGTTGGGTCAGTGATGTCGTGTTTGGAGCTGTGTTGGGTCAGTGATGTCGGAGTTGGAGCTGTGTTGGGTCAGCGATGTCGGTGTTGGAGCTGTGTTGGGTCAGTGATGTCGGTGTTGGAGCTGTGTTGGGTCAGTGATGTCGGTGTTGGAGCTGTGTTGGGTCAGTGATGTCGGTGTTGGAGCTGTGTTGGGTCAGTGATGTCGGTGTTGTTGCTGTGTTGGGTCGGTGATGTCGGTGTTGGAGCTGTGTTGGGTCAGTGATGTCGGTGTTGGAGCTGTGTTGGGTCAGTGATGTCGGTGTTGGAGCTGTGTTGGGCCAGTGATGTCGGAGTTGGAGCTGTGTTGGGTCAGTGATGTCGGTGTTGGAGCTGTGTTGGGTCAGTGATGTCGGTGTTGGAGCTGTGTTGGGTCAGTGATGTCGGAGTTGGAGCTGTGTTGGGTCAGTGATGTCGGTGTTGGAGCTGTGTTGGTTCAGTGCTGTCGGTGTTGGAGCTGTGTTGGGCCAGTGATGTCGGTGTTGGTGCTGTGTTGGGCCAGTGATGTCGGTGTTGGAGCAGTGTTGGGTCAGTGATGTCGGTGTTGGAGCTGTGTTGGATCAGTGATGTCAGTGTTGGAGCTGTGTTGGGTCAGCGATGTCGGTGTTGGAGCTGTGTTGTGTCAGTGATGTCGGTGTTGGAGCTGTGTTGGGTCAGCGATGTCGGTGTTGGAGCTGTGTTGGGTCAGCAATGTCGGTGTTGGAAATGGATTGGGTCAGTGATGTCGGTGTTGGAGCTGTGTTGGGTCAGTGATGTCGGTGTTGGAGCTGTGTTGGGTCAGCGATGTCGGTGTTGGAGCTGTGTTGGGTCAGCGATGTCGGAGTGGGAGCTGTGTTGGGTCAGTGATGTCGGTGTTGGAGCTGTGTTGGCTCAGCGATGTCGGAGTGGGAGCTGTGTTGGGTCAGTGATGTCAGTGTTGGAGCTGTGTTGGGTCAGCGATGTCGGTGTTGGAGCTGTGTTGGGTCAGTGATGTCGGAGTTGGAGCTGTGTTGGGCCAGTGATGTCAGTGTTGGAGCTTTGTTGGGTCAGCGATGTCGGAGTTGGAGCTGTGTTGGGTCAGTGATGTCGGTGTTGGAGCTGTGTTGGGTCAGTGATGTCGGTGTTGGAGCTTTGTTGGGTCAGTGATGTCGGTGTTGGAGCTGTGTTGGGTCAGTGATGTCGGAGTTGGAGCTGTGTTGGGTCAGTGATGTCGCTGTTGGAGCTGTGTTGGGTCAGTGATGTCGGTGTTGGAGCTGTGTTGGGTCAGTGATGTCGGTGTTGGAGCTGTGTTGGGTCAGTGATGTCGGTGTTGGAGCTGCGTTGGCTCAGTGATGTCAGTGTTGGAGCTGTGTTGGGTCAGTGATGTCGGTGCAGGAGCTGTGTTGGGTCAGTGATGTCGGTGTTGGAGCTGTGTTGGGTCAGTGATGTCAGTGTTGGAGCTGTGTTGGGCCAGTGATGTCGGTGTTGGTGCTGTGTTTGGTCAGTGATGTCGGTGTTGGAGCTGTGTTGGGTCAGTGATGTCGGTGTTGGAGCTGTGTTGGGTCAGTGATGTCGGTGTTGGAGCTGTGTTTAGCCAGTGATGTCGGTGTTGGTGCTGTGTTGGGTCAGTGATGTCGGTGTTGGAGCTGTGTTGGGTCAGTGATGTCGGTCTTGGAGCTGTGTTGGGTCAGTGATGTCGGTGTTGGAGCTGTGTTGGGTCAGTGATGTCGGAGTTGGTGATGTGTTGGGTCAGTGATGTCGGTGTTGGAGCTGTGTTGGGCCAGTGATGTCGGTGTTGGAGCTGTGTTGGGTCAGCGATGTCGGTGTTGGAACTGGATTGGGTCAGCGATGTCGGTGTTGGAGCTGTGTTGGGTCAGTGATGTCGGAGTTGGAGCTGTTTGGGTCAGAGATGTCGGTGTTGGAGCTGTGTTGGGTCAGTGATGTCGGTGTTGGAGCTGTGTTGGGTCAGTGATGTCGGAGTTGGTGATGTGTTGGGTCAGTGATGTCGGTGTTGGAGCTGTGTTGGGCCAGTGATGTCGGTGTTGGAGCTGTGTTGGGTCAGCGATGTCGGTGTTGGAACTGGATTGGGTCAGCGATGTCGGTGTTGGAGCTGTGTTGGGTCAGTGATGTCGGAGTTGGAGCTGTTTGGGTCAGAGATGTCGGTGTTGGAGCTGTGTTGGGTCAGTGATGTCGGTGTTGGAGCTGTGTTGGGTCAGTGATGTCGGTGTTGGAGCTATGTTGGGCCCGTGATGTCGGTGTTGGATCTGTGTTGGGCCCGTGATGTCGGTGTTGGAACTGTGTTGGGTCAGTGATGTCGGAGTTGGAGCTGTTTGGGTCAGCGATGTCGGTGTTGGAGCTGTGTTGGATCAGTGATGTCGGAGTTGGAGCTGTATTGGGTCAGTGATGTCGGTGCTGAAGCTGTGTTGGGTCAGTGATGTCGGTGTTGGAGCTGTGTTGGGTCAGCGATGTCGGTGTTGGAGCTGTGTTGGGTCAGTGATGTCGGTGTTGGAGCTGTGTTGGGTCGGTGATGTCGGTGTTGGAACTGTGTTGGGTAAGTGTTGTCGGTGTTGGAGCTGTGCTGGGTCAGTGATGTCGGTGTTGGAGCTCTGTTGGGCCAGTGATGTCGATGTTGGAGCTGTGTTGGGCCAGTGATGTCGGTGTTGGAGCTGTGTTGGGTCAGTGATGTCGGTGTTGGAGCTGTGTTGGGTCAGCGACAACGGTGTTGGTGCTGTGTTGGGTCAGTGATGTCGGTGTTGGAGCTGTGTTGGGTCAGTGATGTCGGTGTTGGAGCTGTGTTGGGTCAGTGATGTCGGTGTTGGAGCTGTGTTGGGCCCGTGATGTCGGTGTTGGAACTGTGTTGGGCCCGTGATGTCGGTGTTGGAACTGTGTTGGGCCAATGATGTCGGTGTTGGAGCTCTGTTGGGCCCGTGATGTCGGTGTTGGAACTGTGTTGGGCCAGTGATGACGGTGTTGGAGCTGTGTTGGGTCAGCGATGTCGGTGTTGGAGCTGTGTTGGGTCAGTGATGTCGTTGTTGGGGCTGTGTTGGGTCAGTGATGTCGGTGTTGGAGCTGTGTTGGGTCAGTGATGTCGGAGTTGGAGCTGTGTTGGGTCAGTGATGTCGGTGTTGGAGCTGTGTTGGGTCAGTGATGTCGGTGTTGGAGCTGTGTTGGGTCAGCGATGTCGGTTTTGGAGCTGTGTTGGGTCAGTGATGTCGGAGTTGGAGCTGTGTTGGGTCAGCGATGTCGGTGTTGGAGCTGTGTTAGGTCAGTGATGTCGGAGTTGGAGCTGTGTTGGCCAAGTGATGTCGGTGTTGGAGCTGTGTTGGGTCAGCGATGTCGGTCTTGGAGCTGTGTTGGGTCAGTGATGTCGGTGTTGGAGCTGTGTTGGGTCAGTGATGTCGGAGTTGGAGCTGTGTTGGGTCAGTGATGTCGGTGTTGGAGCTGTGTTGGGTCAGTGATGTCGGTGTTGGAGCTGTGTTGGGTCAGTGATGTCGTGTTTGGAGCTGTGTTGGGTCAGTGATGTCGGAGTTGGAGCTGTGTTGGGTCAGCGATGTCGGTGTTGGAGCTGTGTTGGGTCAGTGATGTCGGTGTTGGAGCTGTGTTGGGTCAGTGATGTCGGTGTTGGAGCTGTGTTGGGTCAGTGATGTCGGTGTTGGAGCTGTGTTGGGTCAGTGATGTCGGTGTTGTTGCTGTGTTGGGTCGGTGATGTCGGTGTTGGAGCTGTGTTGGGTCAGTGATGTCGGTGTTGGAGCTGTGTTGGGTCAGTGATGTCGGTGTTGGAGCTGTGTTGGGCCAGTGATGTCGGAGTTGGAGCTGTGTTGGGTCAGTGATGTCGGTGTTGGAGCTGTGTTGGGTCAGTGATGTCGGTGTTGGAGCTGTGTTGGGTCAGTGATGTCGGAGTTGGAGCTGTGTTGGGTCAGTGATGTCGGTGTTGGAGCTGTGTTGGTTCAGTGCTGTCGGTGTTGGAGCTGTGTTGGGCCAGTGATGTCGGTGTTGGTGCTGTGTTGGGCCAGTGATGTCGGTGTTGGAGCAGTGTTGGGTCAGTGATGTCGGTGTTGGAGCTGTGTTGGATCAGTGATGTCAGTGTTGGAGCTGTGTTGGGTCAGCGATGTCGGTGTTGGAGCTGTGTTGTGTCAGTGATGTCGGTGTTGGAGCTGTGTTGGGTCAGCGATGTCGGTGTTGGAGCTGTGTTGGGTCAGCAATGTCGGTGTTGGAAATAGATTGGGTCAGTGATGTCGGTGTTGGAGCTGTGTTGGGTCAGTGATGTCGGTGTTGGAGCTGTGTTGGGTCAGCGATGTCGGTGTTGGAGCTGTGTTGGGTCAGCGATGTCGGAGTGGGAGCTGTGTTGGGTCAGTGATGTCGGTGTTGGAGCTGTGTTGGCTCAGCGATGTCGGAGTGGGAGCTGTGTTGGGTCAGTGATGTCAGTGTTGGAGCTGTGTTGGGTCAGCGATGTCGGTGTTGGAGCTGTGTTGGGTCAGTGATGTCGGAGTTGGAGCTGTGTTGGGCCAGTGATGTCAGTGTTGGAGCTTTGTTGGGTCAGCGATGTCGGAGTTGGAGCTGTGTTGGGTCAGTGATGTCGGTGTTGGAGCTGTGTTGGGTCAGTGATGTCGGTGTTGGAGCTGTGTTGGGTCAGTGATGTCGGTGTTGGAGCTGTGTTGGGTCAGTGATGTCGGAGTTGGAGCTGTGTTGGGTCAGTGATGTCGCTGTTGGAGCTGTGTTGGGTCAGTGATGTCGGTGTTGGAGCTGTGTTGGGTCAGTGATGTCGGTGTTGGAGCTGTGTTGGGTCAGTGATGTCGGTGTTGGAGCTGCGTTGGCTCAGTGATGTCAGTGTTGGAGCTGTGTTGGGTCAGTGATGTCGGTGCAGGAGCTGTGTTGGGTCAGTGATGTCGGTGTTGGAGCTGTGTTGGGTCAGTGATGTCAGTGTTGGAGCTGTGTTGGGCCAGTGATGTCGGTGTTGGTGCTGTGTTTGGTCAGTGATGTCGGTGTTGGAGCTGTGTTGGGTCAGTGATGTCGGTGTTGGAGCTGTGTTGGGTCAGTGATGTCGGTGTTGGAGCTGTGTTTAGCCAGTGATGTCGGTGTTGGTGCTGTGTTGGGTCAGTGATGTCGGTGTTGGAGCTGTGTTGGGTCAGTGATGTCGGTGTTGGAGCTGTGTTGGGCCAGTGATGTCGGTGTTGGAGCTGTGTTGGGTCAGTGATGTCGGAGTTGGTGATGTGTTGGGTCAGTGATGTCGGTGTTGGAGCTGTGTTGGGCCAGTGATGTCGGTGTTGGAGCTGTGTTGGGTCAGCGATGTCGGTGTTGGAACTGGATTGGGTCAGCGATGTCGGTGTTGGAGCTGTGTTGGGTCAGTGATGTCGGAGTTGGAGCTGTTTGGGTCAGAGATGTCGGTGTTGGAGCTGTGTTGGGTCAGTGATGTCGGTGTTGGAGCTGTGTTGGGTCAGTGATGTCGGTGTTGGAGCTGTGTTGGGTCAGTGATGTCGGAGTTGGTGCTGTGTTGGGTCAGCGATGTCGGTGTTGGAGCTGTGTTGGGTCAGTGATGTCGGTGTTGGAGCTGTGTTGGGTCAGTGATGTCGGTGTTGGAGCTGTGTTGGGTCAGCGATGTCGGTGTTGGAGCTGTGTTGGGTCAGCGATGTCGGTGTTGGAGCTGTGTTGGGTCAGCGTTGTCGGTGTTGGAGCTGTATTGGGTCAGCGATGTCGGTGTTGGAGCTGTGTTGGGTCAGTGATGTCGGTGTTGGAGTTGTGTTGGGTCAGTGATGTCGGTGTTGGAGCTGTGTTGGGTCAGTGATGTCGGTGTTGGAGCTGTGTTGGATCAGTGATGTCGGAGTTGGAGCTGTATTGGGTCAGTGATGTCGGTGCTGGAGCTGTGTTGGGTCAGTGATGTCGGTGTTGGAGCTGTGTTGGGTCAGCGATGTCGGTGTTGGAGCTGTGTTGGGTCAGTGATGTCGGTGTTGGAGCTGTGTTGGTTCGGTGATGTCGGTGTTGGAGCTGTGTTGGGTAAGTGATGTCGGTGTTGGAGCTGTGTTGGGTCAGTGATGTCGGTGTTGGAGCTGTGTTGGGCCAGTGATGTCGATGTTGGAGCTGTGTTGGGCCAGTGATGTCGGTGTTGGAGCTGTGTTGGGTCAGTGATGTCGGTGTTGGAGCTGTGTTGGGTCAGCGACAACGGTGTTGGTGCTGTGTTGGGTCAGTGATGTCGGTGTTGGAGCTGTGTTGGGTCAGTGATGTCGGTGTTGGAGCTGTGTTGGGTCAGTGATGTCGGTGTTGGAGCTGTGTTGGGCCCGTGATGTCGGTGTTGGAACTGTGTTGGGCCCGTGATGTCGGTGTTGGAACTGTGTTGGGCCAGTGATGTCGGTGTTGGAGCTGTGTTGGGCCCGTGATGTCGGTGTTGGAACTGTGTTGGGCCAGTGATGACGGTGTTGGAGCTGTGTTGGGTCAGCGATGTCGGTGTTGGAGCTGTGTTGGGTCAGTGATGTCGGTGTTGGTGCTGTGTTGGGTCAGTGATGTCGGTGTTGGAGCTGTGTTGGGTCAGTGATGTCGGAGTTGGAGCTGTGTTGGGTCAGTGATGTCGGTGTTGGAGCTGTGTTGGGTCAGTGATGTCGGTGTTGGAGCTGTGTTGGGTCAGTGATGTCGGTGTTGGAGCTGTGTTGGGTCAGTGGTGTCTTAGTTGGAGCTGTGTTGGGTCAGCGATGTCAGTGTTGGAGCTGTGTTGGGTCAGTGATGTCGGAGTTGGAGCTGTGTTGGCCCAGTGATGTCGGTGTTGGAGCTGTGTTGGGTCAGCGATGTCGGTGTTGGAGCTGTGTTGGGTCAGTGATGTCGGTGTTGGAGCTGTGTTGGGTCAGTGATGTCGGTGTTGGAGCTGTGTTGGCCCAGTGATGTCGGTGTTGGAGCTGTGTTGGGTCAGCGATGTCGGTGTTGGAGCTGTGTTGGGTCAGTGATGTCGGTGTTGGAGCTGTGTTGGGTCAGTGATGTCGGTGTTGGAGCTGTGTTGGGTCAGTGATGTCGGAGTTGGAGCTGTGTTGGGTCAGTGATGTCGGTGTTAGAACATAGAACATTACGGCGCAGAACAGGCCCTTCGGCCCACGATGTTGCACCGACCAGTTAAAAGAAAAAACAAAACTGTGACCCTCCAACCTAAACCAATTTCTTTTCGTCCATGAACCTATCTACGGATCTCTTAAACGCCCCCAAACTAGGCGCATTTACTACTGATGCTGGCAGGGCATTCCAATCCCTCACCACCCTCTGGGTAAAGAACCTACCCCTGACATCGGTTCTATAACTACCCCCCCTCAATTTAAAGCCATGCCCCCTCGTGCTGGATTTCTCCATCAGAGGAAAAAGGCTATCACTATCCACCCTATCTAAACCTCTAATCATCTTATATGTTTCAATAAGATCCCCTCTTAGCCGCCGCCTTTCCATCGAAAACAATCCCAAATCCTTCAGCCTCTCCTCATAGGATCTCCCCTCCATACCAGGCAACATCCTGGTAAACCTCCTCTGCACCCTCTCCAAAGCCTCCACATCCTTCCTGTAATGTGGGGACCAGAACTGCACACAGTACTCCAAGTGCGGCCGCACCAGAGTTGTGTACAGTTGCAACATAACGCTACGACTCCTAAATTCAATCCCCCTACCAATAAACGCCAAGACACCATATGCCTTCTTAACAACCTTATCTACTTGATTCCCAACTTTCAGGGATCTATGCACACATACACCTAGATCCCTCTGCTCCTCCACACTATTCAAAGTCCTCCCGTTAGCCCTATACTCAACACATCTGTTATTCCTACCAAAGTGAATTACCTCACACTTCTCCGCATTAAACTCCATCCGCCACCTCTCGGCCCAACTTTGCAACCTGTCGAAGTCTTCCTGCAAACTACGACACCCTTCCTCACTGTCTACCACACCACCGACTTTGGTGTCATCAGCAAATTTGCTAATCCACCTGGAGCTGTGTTGGGTCAGTGATGTCGGTGTTGGAGCTGTGTTGGGTCAGTGATGTCAGAGTTGGAGCTGTGTTGTGTCAGTGATGTCGGTGCTGGAACTGGATTGGGTCAGTGATTTCGGTGTTGGAGTTGTGTTGGGTCAGTGATGTCGGTGTTGGAGCTGTGTTGGGTCAGTGATGTCAGAGTTGGAGCTGTGTTGGGTCAGTGATGTCGGTGTTGGAGCTGTGTTGGGTCAGTGATGTCGGTGTTGGAGCTGTGTTGGGTCAGTGATGTCGGTGTTGTTGCTGTGTTGGGTCGGTGATGTCGGTGTTGGAGCTGTGTTGGGTCAGTGATGTCGGTGTTGGAGCTGTGTTGGGTCAGTGATGTCGGTGTTGGAGCTGTGTTGGGCCAGTGATGTCGGAGTTGGAGCTGTGTTGGGTCAGTGATGTCGGTGTTGGAGCTGTGTTGGGTCAGTGATGTCGGAGTTGGAGCTGTGTTGGGTCAGTGATGTCGGTGTTGGAGCTGTGTTGGTTCAGTGCTGTCGGTGTTGGAGCTGTGTTGGGCCAGTGATGTCGGTGTTGGTGCTGTGTTGGGCCAGTGATGTCGGTGTTGGAGCAGTGTTGGGTCAGTGATGTCGGTGTTGGAGCTGTGTTGGATCAGTGATGTCAGTGTTGGAGCTGTGTTGGGTCAGCGATGTCGGTGTTGGAGCTGTGTTGTGTCAGTGATGTCGGTGTTGGAGCTGTGTTGGGTCAGCGATGTCGGTGTTGGAGCTGTGTTGGGTCAGCAATGTCGGTGCTGGAACTGGATTGGGTCAGTGATGTCGGTGTTGGAGCTGTGTTGGGTCAGTGATGTCGGTGTTGGAGCTGTGTTGGGTCAGCGATGTCTGTGTTGGAGCTGTGTTGGGTCAGCGATGTCGGAGTGGGAGCTGTGTTGGGTCAGTGATGTCGGTGTTGGAGCTGTGTTGGCTCAGCGATGTCGGAGTTGGAGCTGTGTTGGGTCAGTGATGTCGGTGTTGGAGCTGTGTTGGGTCAGCGATGTCGGTGTTGGAGCTGTGTTGGGTCAGTGATGTCGGAGTTGGAGCTGTGTTGGGCCAGTGATGTCAGTGTTGGAGCTTTGTTGGGTCAGCGATGTCGGAGTTGGAGCTGTGTTGGGTCAGTGATGTCGGTGTTGGAGCTGTGTTGGGTCAGTGATGTCGGTGTTGGAGCTGTGTTGGGTCAGTGATGTCGGTGTTGGAGCTCTGTTGGGTCAGTGATGTCGGTGTTGGAGCTGTGTTGGGTCAGTGATGTCGGTGTTGGAGCTGTATTAGGTCAGTGATGTCAGTGTTGGAGCTGTGTTGGGTCAGTGATGTCGGTGCAGGAGCTGCGTTGGGTCAGTGATGTCGGTGTTGGTGCTGTGTTGGGTCAGTGATGTCGGTGTTGGAGCTGTGTTGGGTCAGTGATGTCGGTGTTGGAGCTGTGTTGGGCCAGTGATGTCGGTGTTGGTGCTGTGTTGGGTCAGTGATGTCGGTGTTGGAGCTGTGTTGGGTCAGTGATGTCGGTGTTGGAGCTGTGTTGGGTCAGTGATGTCGGTGTTGGAGCTGTGTTGGGTCAGCGATGTCGGTGTTGGAGCTGTGTTGGGTCAGCGATGTCGGTGTTGGAACTGGATTGGGTCAGCGATGTCGGTGTTGGAGCTGTGTTGGGTCAGTGATGTCGTGTTTGGAGCTGTGTTGGGTCAGTGATGTCGGAGTTGGAGCTGTGTTGGGTCAGCGATCTCGGTGTTGGAGCTCGGTTGGGTCAGTGATGTCGGTGTTGGAGCTGTGTTGGGTCAGTGATGTCGGAGTTGGTGCTGTGTTGGGTCAGCGATGTCGGTGTTGGAGCTGTGTTGGGTCAGTGATGTCGGTGTTGGAGCTGTGTTGGGTCAGTGATGTCGGTGTTGGAGCTGTGTTGGGTCAGTGATGTCGGTGTTGGAGCTGTGTTGGGTCAGTGATGTCGGTGTTGGAGCTGTGTTGGATCAGCGATGTCGGTGTTGGAGCTGTATTGGGTCAGCGATGTCGGTGTTGGAGCTGTGTTGGGTCAGTGATGTCGGTGTTGGAGCTGTGTTGGGTCAGTGTTGTCGGTGTTGGAGCTGTGTTGGGTCAGGGATGTCGGTGTTGGAGCTGTGTTGGTTCAGTGATGTCGGAGTTGGAGCTGTATTGGGTCAGTGATGTCGGTGCTGGAGCTGTGTTGGGTCAGTGATGTCGGTGTTGGAGCTGTGTTGGGCCAGTGATGTCGGTGTTGGAGCAGTGTTGGGTCAGTGATGTCGGTGTTGGAGCTGTGTTGGGTCAGTGATGTCAGTGTTGGAGCTGTGTTGGGTCAGCGAAGTCGGTGTTGGAGCTGTGTTGTGTCAGTGATGTCGGTGTTGGAGCTGTGTTGGGTCAGCGATGTCGGTGTTGGAGCTGTGTTGGGTCAGCAATGTCGGTGTTGGAACTGGATTGTGTCAGTGATGTCGGTGTTGGAGCTGTGTTGGGTCAGTGATGTCGGTGTTGGAGCTGTGTTGGGTCAGCGATGTCGGTGTTGGAGCTGTGTTGGGTCAGCGATGTCGGAGTGAGAGCTGTGTTGGGTCAGTGATGTCGGTGTTAGAGCTGTGTTGAGTCAGCGATGTCGGAGTTGGAGCTGTGTTGGGTCAGTGATGTCGGTGTTGGAGCTGTGTTGGGTCAGCGATGTCGGTGTTGGAGCTGTGTTGGGTCAGTGATGTCGGAGTTGGAGCTGTGTTGGGCCAGTGATGTCAGTGTTGGAGCTTTGTTCGGTCAGCGATGTCGGAGTTGGAGCTGTGTTGGGTCAGTGATGTCGGTGTTGGAGCTGTGTTGGGTCAGTGATGTCGGTGTTGGAGCTGTGTTGGGTCAGTGATGTCGGTGTTGGAGCTGTGTTGGGTCAGTGATGTCAGTGTTGGAGCTGTGTTGGGTCAGTGATGTCGGTGCAGGAGCTGTGTTCGGTCAGTGATGTCGGTGTTGGAGCTGTGTTGGGTCAGTGATGTCGGTGTTGGAGCTGTGTTGGGTCAGTGATGTCAGTGTTGGAGCTGTGTTGGGCCAGTGATGTCGGTGTTGGTGCTGTGTTGGGTCAGTGATGTCGGTGTTGGAGCTGTGTTGGGTCAGTGATGTCGGTGTTGGAGCTGTGTTGGGCCAGTGATGTCGGTGATGGTGCTGTGTTGGGTCAGTGATGTCGGTGTTGGAGCCGTGTTGGGTCAGTGATGTCGGTGTTGGAGCTGTGTTGGGTCAGTGATGTCGGTGTTGGAGCTGTGTTGGGTCAGTGATGTCGGTGTTGGAGCTGTGTTGGGTCACCGATGTCGGTGTTGGAGCTGTGTTGGGTCAGCGATGTCGGTGTTGGAACTGGATAGGGTCAGCGATGTCGGTGTTGGAGCTGTGTTGGGTCAGTGATGTCGGTGTTGGAGCTGTGTTGGGTCAGTGATGTCGGAGTTGGTGCTGTGTTGGGTCAGCGATGTCGGTGTTGGAGCTGTGTTGGGTCAGTGATGTCGGTGTTGGAGCTGTGTTGGGTCAGTGATGTCGGTGTTGGAGCTGTGTGGGGTCAGTGATGTCGGTGTTGGAGCTGTGTTGGGTCAGTGATGTCGGTGTTGGAGCTGTGTTGGGTCTGCGATGTCGGTGTTGGAGCTGTATTGGGTCAGTGATGTAGGTGTTGGAGCTGTGTTGGGTCAGTGATGTCGGTGATGGAGCTGTGTTGGGTCAGTGATGTCGGTGTTGGAGCTGTGTTGGGTCAGTGATGTCGGTGTTGGAGCTGTGTTGGATCAGTGATGTCGGAGTTGGAGCTGTATTGGGTCAGTGATGTCGGTGCTCGAGCTGTGTTGGGTCAGTGATGTCGGTGTTGGAGCTGTGTTGGGTCAGTGATGTCGGTGTTGGAGCTGTGTTGGGCCAGTGATGTCCGTGTTGGAGCTGTGTTGGGTCAGTGATGTCGGTGTTGGAGCTGTGTTGGGTCAGTGATGTCGATGTTGGAGCTGTGTTGGGTCAGCGATGTCGGTGTTGGAGCTGTGTTGGGTCAGTGATGTCGGTGTTGGTGCTGTGTTGGGCCAGTGATGTCGGTGTTGGTGCTGTGTTGGGTCAGTGATGTCGGTGTTCGAGCTGGGTTGGGTCAGCGATGTCGGTGTTGGAGCTGTGTTGGGTCAGCGATATCGGTGTTGGAGCTGTGTTGGGCCAGTGATGTCGGTGTTGGAGCTGTGTTGGGTCAGCGATGTCGGTGTTGGAGCTGTGTTGGGCCAGTGATGTCGTTGTTGGAGCTGTGTTGGGCCAGTGATGTCGGTGTTGGTGCTGTGTTGGGTCAGCGATGTCGGTGTTGGAGCTGTGTTGGGTCAGTGATGTCGGTGTTGGTGCTGTGTTGGGTCAGTGATGTCGGTGTTGGAGCTGTGTTGGGTCAGTGATGTCGGAGTTGGAGCTGTGTTGGGTCAGTGATGTCGGTGTTGGAGCTGTGTTGGGTCAGTGATGTCGGTGTTGGAGCTGTGTTGGGTCAGTGATGTCGGTTTTGGAGCTGTGTTGGGTCAGTGGTGTCTTAGTTGGAGCTGTGTTGGGTCAGCGATGTCAGTGTTGGAGCTGTGTTGGGTCAGTGATGTCGGAGTTGGAGCTGTGTTGGCCCAGTGATGTCGGTGTTGGAGCTGTGTTGGGTCAGCGATGTCGGTGTTGGAGCTGTGTTGGGTCAGTGATGTCGGTGTTGGAGCTGTGTTGGGTCAGTGATGTCGGTGTTGGAGCTGTGTTGGCCCAGTGATGTCGGTGTTGGAGCTGTGTTGGGTCAGCGATGTCGGTGTTGGAGCTGTGTTGGGTCAGTGATGTCGGTGTTGGAGCTGTGTTGGGTCAGTGATGTCGGTGTTGGAGCTGTGTTGGGTCAGTGATGTCGGAGTTGGAGCTGTGTTGGGTCAGTGATGTCGGTGTTAGAACATAGAACATTACGGCGCAGAACAGGCCCTTCGGCCCACGATGTTGCACCGACCAGTTAAAAGAAAAAACAAAACTGTGACCCTCCAACCTAAACCAATTTCTTTTCGTCCATGAACCTATCTACGGATCTCTTAAACGCCCCCAAACTAGGCGCATTTACTACTGATGCTGGCAGGGCATTCCAATCCCTCACCACCCTCTGGGTAAAGAACCTACCCCTGACATCGGTTCTATAACTACCCCCCCTCAATTTAAAGCCATGCCCCCTCGTGCTGGATTTCTCCATCAGAGGAAAAAGGCTATCACTATCCACCCTATCTAAACCTCTAATCATCTTATATGTTTCAATAAGATCCCCTCTTAGCCGCCGCCTTTCCATCGAAAACAATCCCAAATCCTTCAGCCTCTCCTCATAGGATCTCCCCTCCATACCAGGCAACATCCTGGTAAACCTCCTCTGCACCCTCTCCAAAGCCTTCACATCCTTCCTGTAATGTGGGGACCAGAACTGCACACAGTACTCCAAGTGCGGCCGCACCAGAGTTGTGTACAGTTGCAACATAACGCTACGACTCCTAAATTCAATCCCCCTACCAATAAACGCCAAGACACCATATGCCTTCTTAACAACCTTATCTACTTGATTCCCAACTTTCAGGGATCTATGCACACATACACCTAGATCCCTCTGCTCCTCCACACTATTCAAAGTCCTCCCGTTAGCCCTATACTCAACACATCTGTTATTCCTACCAAAGTGAATTACCTCACACTTCTCCGCATTAAACTCCATCCGCCACCTCTCGGCCCAACTTTGCAACCTGTCTAAGTCTTCCTGCAAACTACGACACCCTTCCTCACTGTCTACCACACCACCGACTTTGGTGTCATCAGCAAATTTGCTAATCCACCTGGAGCTGTGTTGGGTCAGTGATGTCGGTGTTGGAGCTGTGTTGGGTCAGTGATGTCGGAGTTGGAGCTGTGTTGTGTCAGTGATGTCGGTGCTGGAACTGGATTGGGTCAGTGATTTCGGTGTTGGAGTTGTGTTGGGTCAGTGATGTCGGTGTTGGAGCTGTGTTGGGTCAGTGATGTCAGAGTTGGAGCTGTGTTGGGTCAGTGATGTCGGTGTTGGAGCTGTGTTGGGTCAGTGATGTCGGTGTTGGAGCTGTGTTGGGTCAGTGATGTCGGTGTTGTTGCTGTGTTGGGTCGGTGATGTCGGTGTTGGAGCTGTGTTGGGTCAGTGATGTCGGTGTTGGAGCTGTGTTGGGTCAGTGATGTCGGTGTTGGAGCTGTGTTGGGCCAGTGATGTCGGAGTTGGAGCTGTGTTGGGTCAGTGATGTCGGTGTTGGAGCTGTGTTGGGTCAGTGATGTCGGAGTTGGAGCTGTGTTGGGTCAGTGATGTCGGTGTTGGAGCTGTGTTGGTTCAGTGCTGTCGGTGTTGGAGCTGTGTTGGGCCAGTGATGTCGGTGTTGGTGCTGTGTTGGGCCAGTGATGTCGGTGTTGGAGCAGTGTTGGGTCAGTGATGTCGGTGTTGGAGCTGTGTTGGATCAGTGATGTCAGTGTTGGAGCTGTGTTGGGTCAGCGATGTCGGTGTTGGAGCTGTGTTGTGTCAGTGATGTCGGTGTTGGAGCTGTGTTGGGTCAGCGATGTCGGTGTTGGAGCTGTGTTGGGTCAGCAATGTCGGTGCTGGAACTGGATTGGGTCAGTGATGTCGGTGTTGGAGCTGTGTTGGGTCAGTGATGTCGGTGTTGGAGCTGTGTTGGGTCAGCGATGTCGGTGTTGGAGCTGTGTTGGGTCAGCGATGTCGGAGTGGGAGCTGTGTTGGGTCAGTGATGTCGGTGTTGGAGCTGTGTTGGCTCAGCGATGTCGGAGTTGGAGCTGTGTTGGGTCAGTGATGTCGGTGTTGGAGCTGTGTTGGGTCAGCGATGTCGGTGTTGGAGCTGTGTTGGGTCAGTGATGTCGGAGTTGGAGCTGTGTTGGGCCAGTGATGTCAGTGTTGGAGCTTTGTTGGGTCAGCGATGTCGGAGTTGGAGCTGTGTTGGGTCAGTGATGTCGGTGTTGGAGCTGTGTTGGGTCAGTGATGTCGGTGTTGGAGCTGTGTTGGGTCAGTGATGTCGGTGTTGGAGCTCTGTTGGGTCAGTGATGTCGGTGTTGGAGCTGTGTTGGGTCAGTGATGTCGGTGTTGGAGCTGTATTAGGTCAGTGATGTCAGTGTTGGAGCTGTGTTGGGTCAGTGATGTCGGTGCAGGAGCTGCGTTGGGTCAGTGATGTCGGTGTTGGTGCTGTGTTGGGTCAGTGATGTCGGTGTTGGAGCTGTGTTGGGTCAGTGATGTCGGTGTTGGAGCTGTGTTGGGCCAGTGATGTCGGTGTTGGTGCTGTGTTGGGTCAGTGATGTCGGTGTTGGAGCTGTGTTGGGTCAGTGATGTCGGTGTTGGAGCTGTGTTGGGTCAGTGATGTCGGTGTTGGAGCTGTGTTGGGTCAGCGATGTCGGTGTTGGAGCTGTGTTGGGTCAGCGATGTCGGTGTTGGAACTGGATTGGGTCAGCGATGTCGGTGTTGGAGCTGTGTTGGGTCAGTGATGTCGTGTTTGGAGCTGTGTTGGGTCAGTGATGTCGGAGTTGGAGCTGTGTTGGGTCAGCGATCTCGGTGTTGGAGCTCGGTTGGGTCAGTGATGTCGGTGTTGGAGCTGTGTTGGGTCAGTGATGTCGGAGTTGGTGCTGTGTTGGGTCAGCGATGTCGGTGTTGGAGCTGTGTTGGGTCAGTGATGTCGGTGTTGGAGCTGTGTTGGGTCAGTGATGTCGGTGTTGGAGCTGTGTTGGGTCAGTGATGTCGGTGTTGGAGCTGTGTTGGGTCAGTGATGTCGGTGTTGGAGCTGTGTTGGATCAGCGATGTCGGTGTTGGAGCTGTATTGGGTCAGCGATGTCGGTGTTGGAGCTGTGTTGGGTCAGTGATGTCGGTGTTGGAGCTGTGTTGGGTCAGTGTTGTCGGTGTTGGAGCTGTGTTGGGTCAGGGATGTCGGTGTTGGAGCTGTGTTGGTTCAGTGATGTCGGAGTTGGAGCTGTATTGGGTCAGTGATGTCGGTGCTGGAGCTGTGTTGGGTCAGTGATGTCGGTGTTGGAGCTGTGTTGGGCCAGTGATGTCGGTGTTGGAGCAGTGTTGGGTCAGTGATGTCGGTGTTGGAGCTGTGTTGGGTCAGTGATGTCAGTGTTGGAGCTGTGTTGGGTCAGCGAAGTCGGTGTTGGAGCTGTGTTGTGTCAGTGATGTCGGTGTTGGAGCTGTGTTGGGTCAGCGATGTCGGTGTTGGAGCTGTGTTGGGTCAGCAATGTCGGTGTTGGAACTGGATTGTGTCAGTGATGTCGGTGTTGGAGCTGTGTTGGGTCAGTGATGTCGGTGTTGGAGCTGTGTTGGGTCAGCGATGTCGGTGTTGGAGCTGTGTTGGGTCAGCGATGTCGGAGTGAGAGCTGTGTTGGGTCAGTGATGTCGGTGTTAGAGCTGTGTTGGGTCAGCGATGTCGGAGTTGGAGCTGTGTTGGGTCAGTGATGTCGGTGTTGGAGCTGTGTTGGGTCAGCGATGTCGGTGTTGGAGCTGTGTTGGGTCAGTGATGTCGGAGTTGGAGCTGTGTTGGGCCAGTGATGTCAGTGTTGGAGCTTTGTTCGGTCAGCGATGTCGGAGTTGGAGCTGTGTTGGATCAGTGATGTCGGAGTTGGAGCTGTATTGGGTCAGTGATGTCGGTGCTCGAGCTGTGTTGGGTCAGTGATGTCGGTGTTGGAGCTGTGTTGGGTCAGTGATGTCGGTGTTGGAGCTGTGTTGGGCCAGTGATGTCCGTGTTGGAGCTGTGTTGGGTCAGTGATGTCGGTGTTGGAGCTGTGTTGGGTCAGTGATGTCGATGTTGGAGCTGTGTTGGGTCAGCGATGTCGGTGTTGGAGCTGTGTTGGGTCAGTGATGTCGGTGTTGGTGCTGTGTTGGGCCAGTGATGTCGGTGTTGGTGCTGTGTTGGGTCAGTGATGTCGGTGTTCGAGCTGGGTTGGGTCAGCGATGTCGGTGTTGGAGCTGTGTTGGGTCAGCGATATCGGTGTTGGAGCTGTGTTGGGCCAGTGATGTCGGTGTTGGAGCTGTGTTGGGTCAGCGATGTCGGTGTTGGAGCTGTGTTGGGCCAGTGATGTCGTTGTTGGAGCTGTGTTGGGCCAGTGATGTCGGTGTTGGTGCTGTGTTGGGTCAGCGATGACGGTGTTAGAGCTGTGTTGGGTCAGTGATGTCGGTGTTGGAGCTGTGTTGGATCAGTGATGTCGGAGTTGGAGCTGTATTGGGTCAGTGATGTCGGTGCTGGAGCTGTGTTGGGTCAGTGATGTCGGTGTTGGAGCTGTGTTGGGTCAGTGATGTCGGTGTTGGAGCTGTGTTGGGCCAGTGATGTCGGAGTTGGAGCTGTGTTGGGTCAGTGATGTCGGTGTTGGAGCTGTGTTGGGTCAGTGATGTCGGTGTTGGAGCTGTGTTGGGTCAGTGATGTCGGAGTTGGAACTGTGTTGGGTCAGTGATGTCGGTGTTGGAGCTGTGTTGGTTCAGTGCTGTCGGTGTTGGTGCTGTGTTGGGCCAGTGATGTCGGTGTTGGTGCTGTGTTGGGCCAGTGCTGTCGGTGTTGGAGAAGTGTTGGGTCAGTGATGTCGGTGTTGGAGCTGTGTTGGGTCAGTGATGTCAGTGTTGGAGCTGTGTTGGGTCAGCGAAGTCGGTGTTGGAGCTGTGTTGGGTCAGTGATGTCGGTGTTGGAGCTGTGTTGTGTCAGTGATGTCGGTGTTGGAGCTGTGTTGGGTCAGCGATGTCGGTGTTGGAGCTGTGTTGGGTCAGCAATGTCGGTGTTGGAACTGGATTGTGTCAGTGATGTCGGTGTTGGAGCTGTGTTGGGTCAGTGATGTCGGTGTTGGAGCTGTGTTGGGTCAGCGATGTCGGTGTTGGAGCTGTGTTGGGTCAGCGATGTCGGAGTGGGAGCTGTGTTGGGTCAGTGATGTCGGTGTTGGAGCTGTGTTGGGTCAGCGATGTCGGAGTTGGAGCTGTGTTGGGTCAGTGATGTCGGTGTTGGAGCTGTGTTGGGTCAGCGATGTCGGTGTTGGAGCTGTGTTGGGTCAGTGATGTTGGAGTTGGAGCTGTGTTGGGCCAGTGATGTCAGTGTTGGAGCTTTGTTGGGTCAGCGATGTCGGAGTTGGAGCTGTGTTGGGTCAGTGATGCCGGTGTTGGAGCTGTGTTGGGCCAGTGATGTCGGTGTTGGAGCTGTGTTGGGTCAGTGATGTCGGTGTTGGAGCTGTGTTGGGCCAGTGATGTCGGTGTTGGTGCTGTGTTGGGTCAGTAATGTCGGTGTTGGAGCTGTGTTGGGTCAGTGATGTCGGTGTTGGAGCTGTGTTGGGTCAGTGATGTCGGTGTTGGAGCTGTGTTGGGTCAGCGATGTCGGTGTTGGAGCTGTGTTGGGTCAGCGATGTCGGTGTTGGAACTGGATTGGGTCAGCGATGTCGGTGTTGGAGCTGTGTTGGGTCAGTGATGTCGGTGTTGGTGCTGTGTTGGGTCGGTGATGTCGGAGTTGGAGCTGTTCGGGTCAGCGATGTCGGTGTTGGATCTGTGTTGGGTCAGTGATGTCGGTGTTGGAGCTGTGTTGGGTCAGTGATGTCGGTGTTGGAGCTGTGTTGGGCCAGTGATGTCGGAGTTGGAGCTGTGTTGGGCCAGTGATGTCGGTGTTGGTGCTGTGTTGGGTCAGTGATGTCGGTGTTGGAGCTGTGTTGGGTCAGTGATGTCGGTGTTGGAGCTGTGTTGGGTCAGTGATGTCGGTGTTGGAGCTGTGTTGGGTCAGTGATGTCGGTGTTGGAGCTGTGTTGGGTCAGTGATGTCGGTGTTGGAGCTGTGTTGGGTCAGCGATGTCGGTGTTGGAGCTGTGTTGGGTCAGCGATGTCGGTGTTGGAGCTGTATTGGGTCAGCGATGTCGGTGTTGGAGCTGTGTTGGGTCAGTAATGTCGGTGTTGGAGCTGTGTTGGGTCAGTGATGTCGGTGTTGGAGCTGTGTTGGGTCAGTGATGTCGGTGTTGGAGCTCTGTTGGATCAGTGATGTCGGAGTTGGAGCTGTATTGGGTCAGTGATGTCGGTGCTGGAGCTGTGTTGGGTCAGTGATGTCGGTGTTGGAGCTCTGTTGGGTCAGCGATGTCGGTGTTGGAGCTGTGTTGGGTCAGTGATGTCGGTGTTGGAGCTGTGTTGGGTCAGCGATGTCGGTGTTGGAACTGGATTGGGTCAGCGATGTCGCTGTTGGAGCTGTGTTGGGTCAGTGATGTCGGTGTTGGAGCTGTGTTGGTCAGTGATGTCGGTGTTGGAGCTGTGTTGGGTCAGTGATGTCGGTGTTGGAACTGTGTTGGGTCAGTGATGTCGGTGTTGGAGCTGTGTTGGGTCAGCGATGTCGGTGTTGGAGCTGTGTTGGGTCAGTGATGTCGGTGTTGGAGCTGTGTTGGGTCAGTGATGTCGGTGTTGGAGCTGTGTTGGGTCAGTGATGTCGGTGTTGGAGCTGTGTTGGGTCGGTGTTGGAGCTGTGTTGGGTCAGTGATGTCGGTGTTGGTGCTGTGTTGGGTCAGTGATTTCGGAGTTGGAGCTGTTTGGGTCAGTGATGTCGGTGTTGGAGCTGTGTTGGGTCAGCGATGTCGGTGTTGGAGCTGTGTTGGGTCGGTGATGTCGGTGTTGGAGCTGTGTTGGGTCAGTGATGTCGGAGTTGGAGCTGTATTGGGTCAGTGATGTCGGTGTTGGAGCTGTGTTGGGCCAGCGATCTCGGTGTTGGAGCTGGGTTGGGTCAGTGATGTCGGTGTTGGAGCTGTGTTGGGTCAGCGATGTCGGAGTTGGTGCTGTGTTGGGTCAGCGATGTCGGTGTTGGAGCTGTGTTGGGTCAGTGATGTCGGTGTTGGAGCTGTGTTGGGTCAGTGATGTCGGTGTTGGAGCTGTGTTGGGTCAGTGATGTCGGTGTTGGAGCTGTGTTGGGTCAGCGATGTCGGTGTTGGAGCTGTGTTGGGTCAGCGAAGTCGGTGTTGGAGCTGTGTTGGGTCAGCGATGTCGGTGTTGGAGCTGTGTTGGGTCAGCAATGTCGGTGTTGGAACTGGATTGTGTCAGTGATGTCGGTGTTGGAGCTGTGTTGGATCAGTGATGTCGGTGTTGGAGCTGTGTTGGGTCAGTGATGTCGGAGTGGGAGCTGTGTTGGGTCAGTGATGTCGGTGTTGGAGCTGTGTTGGGTCAGCGATGTCGGAGTTGGAGCTGTGTTGGGTCAGTGATGTCGGTGTTGGAGCTGTGTTGGGTCAGCGATGTCGGTGTTGGAGCTGTGTTGGGTCAGTGATGTTGGAGTTGGAGCTGTGTTGGGCCAGTGATGTCAGTGTTGGAGCTTTGTTGGGTCAGCGATGTCGGAGTTGGAGCTGTGTTGGGTCAGTGATGTCGGTGTTGGAGCTGTGTTGGGCCAGTGATGTCGTTGTTGGTGCTGTGTTGGGTCAGTGATGTCGCTGTTGGAGCTGTGTTGGGTCAGTGATGTCGGTGTTGGAGCTGTGTTGGGCCAGTGATATCGGTGTTGGTGCTGTGTTGGGTCAGTGATGTCGGTGTTGGAGCTGTGTTGGGTCAGTGATGTCGGTGTTGGAGCTGTGTTGGGTCAGTGATGTCGGTGTTGGAGCTGTGTTGGGTCAGCGATGTCGGTGTTGGAGCTGTGTTGGGTCAGCGATGTCGGAGTTGGAGCTGTGTTGGGTCAGTGATGTCGGTGTTGGAGCTGTGTTGGGCCAGTGATGTCGTTGTTGGTGCTGTGTTGGGTCAGTGATGTCGGTGTTGGAGCTGTGTTGGGTCAGTGATGTCGGTGTTGGAGCTGTGTTGGGTCAGTGATGTCGGTGTTGGTGCTGTGTTGGGTCAGTGATTTCGGAGTTGGAGCTGTTCGGGTCAGCGATGTCGGTGTTGGAGCTGTGTTGGGTCAGTGATGTCGGAGTTGGAGCTGTTTGGGTCAGCGATGTCGGTTTTGGAGCTGTGTTGGATCAGTGATGTCGGAGTTGGAGCTGTGTTGGGTCAGTGATGTCGGTGTTGGAGCTGTGTTGGGTCAGTGATGTCGGTGCTGGAGCTGTGTTGGGTCAGTGATGTCGGTGTTGGAGCTGTGTTGGGTCAGCGATGTCGGTGTTGGAGCTGTGTTGGGTCAGTGATGTCGGTGTTGGAGCTGTGTTGGGTCGGTGATGTCGGTGTTGGAGCTGTGTTGGGTAAGTGATGTCGGTGTTGGAGCTGTGTTGGGTCAGTGATGTCGGTGTTGGAGCTGTGTTGGGCCAGTGATGTCGATGTTGGAGCTGTGTTGGGCCAGTGATGTCGGTGTTGGAGCTGTGTTGGGTCAGTGATGTCGGTGTTGGAGCTGTGTTGGGTCAGTGATGTCGGTGTTGGAGCTGTGTTGGGTCCGTGATGTCGGTGTTGGAGCTGTGTTGGGCCCGTGATGTCGGTGTTGGAACTGTGTTGGGCCCGTGATGTCGGTGTTGGAACTGTGTTGGGCCAGTGATGTCGGTGTTGGAGCTGTGTTGGGCCGTGATGTCGGTGTTGGAACTGTGTTGGGCCAGTGATGACGGTGTTGGAGCTGTGTTGGGTCAGCGATGTCGGTGTTGGAGCTGTGTTGGGTCAGTGATGTCGGTGTTGGTGCTGTGTTGGGTCAGTGATGTCGGTGTTGGAGCTGTGTTGGGTCAGTGATGTCGGAGTTGGAGCTGTGTTGGGTCAGTGATGTCGGTGTTGGAGCTGTGTTGGGTCAGTGATGTCGGTGTTGGAGCTGTGTTGGGTCAGCGATGTCGGTTTTGGAGCTGTGTTGGGTCAGTGATGTCGGAGTTGGAGCTGTGTTGGGTCAGCGATGTCAGTGTTGGAGCTGTGTTGGGTCAGTGATGTCGGAGTTGGAGCTGTGTTGGCCAAGTGATGTCGGTGTTGGAGCTGTGTTGGGTCAGCGATGTCGGTCTTGGAGCTGTGTTGGGTGAGCGATGTCGGTGTTGGAGCTGTGTTGGGTCAGTGATGTCGGTGTTGGAGCTGTGTTGGGTCAGTGATGTCGGTGTTGGAGCTGTGTTGGGCCAGTGATGTCGGTGTTGGAACTGTGTTGGGCCAGTGATGACGGTGTTTGAGCTGTGTTGGGTCAGCGATGTCTGTGTTGGAGCTGTCTTGGGTCAGTGATGTCGGTGTTGGAGCTGTGTTGGGTCAGTGATGTCGGTGTTGGAGCTGTGTTGGGTTAGCGATGTCGGTGTTGGAGCTGTGTTGGGTCAGTGATGTCGGTGTTGGAGCTGTGTTGGGTCAGTGATGTCGGTGTTGGCGCTGTGTTGGGTCAGTGATGTCGGTGTTGGTGCTGTGTTGGGTCAGTGATGTCGGTTTTGGAGCTGTGTTGGGTCAGTGATGTCGGAGTTGGAGCTGTGTTGGGTCAGCGATGTCGGTGTTGGAGCTGTGTTGGGTCAGTGATGTCGGAGTTGGAGCTGTGTTGGGTCAGCGATGTCGGTGTTGGAGCTGTGTTGGGTCAGCGATGTCGGTGTTGGAGCTGTGTTGGGTCAGTGATGTCGGTGTTGGAGCTGTGTTGGGTCAGTGATGTCGGTGTTGGAGCTGTGTTGGGTCAGTGATGTCGGAGTTGGAGCTGTGTTGGGTCAGTGATGTCGGTGTTGGAGCTGTGTTGGGTCAGTGATGTCGGTGTTGGAGCTGTGTTGGGTCAGTGATGTCGGAGTTGGAGCTGTGTTGGGTCAGTGATGTCGGTGTTGGAACTGGATTGGGTCAGTGATTTCGTTGTTGGAGCTGTGTTGGGTCAGCGATGTCGGTGTTGGAGCTGTGTTGGGTCAGCGATGTCGGTGTTGGAGCTGTGTTGGGTCAGTGATGTCGGTGTTGGAGCTGTGTTGGGTCAGCGATGTCGGTGTTGGAGCTGTGTTGGGTCAGTGATGTCGGTGTTGGAGCTGTGTTGGGTCAGTGATGTCGGTGTTGTGTCAGCGATGTCGGTGTTGGAGCTGTGTTGGGTCAGTGATGTCGGTGTTGGAGCTGTGTTGGGTCAGCGATGTCGGTTTTGGAGCTGTGTTGGGTCAGTGATGTCGGTGTTGGAGCTGTGTTGGGTCAGTGATGTCGGTGTTGGAACTGTGTTGGGTCAGTGATGTCGGTGTTGGTGCTGTGTTGGGTCGGTGATGTCGGTGTTGGAGCTGTGTTGGGTCAGTGATGTCGGTGTTGGAGCTGTGTTGGGTCAGTGATGTCGGTGTTGGAGCTGTGTTGGGCCAGTGATGTCGGAGTTGGAGCTGTGTTGGGTCAGTGATGTCGGTGTTGGAGCTGTGTTGGGTCAGTGATGTCGGTGTTGGAGCTGTGTTGGGTCAGTGATGTCGGAGTTGGAGCTGTGTTGGGTCAGTGATGTCGGTGTTGGAGCTGTGTTGGTTCAGTGCTGTCGGTGTTGGTGCTGTGTTGGGCCAGTGATGTCGGTGTTGGTGCTGTGTTGGGCCAGTGATGTCGTTGTTGGAGCTGTGTTGGGTCAGCGATGTCGGTGTTGGAGCTGTGTTGGGTCAGTGATGTCGGTGTTGGAGCTGTGTTGGGTCAGTGATGTCGGTGTTGGAGCTGTGTTGGGTCAGTGATGTCGGTGTTGGAGCTGTGTTGGGTCAGCGATGTCGGTGTTGGAACTGGATTGGGTCAGCGATGTCGGTGTTGGAGCTGTGTTGGGTCAGTGATGTCGGAGTTGGAGCTGTTTGGGTCAGCGATGTCGGTGTTGGAGCTGTGTTGGGTCAGTGATGTCGGAGTTGGAGCTGTTTGGGTCAGCGATGTCGGTGTTGGAGCTGTGTTGGGTCAGTGATGTCGGTGTTGGAGCTGTGTTGGGTCAGTGATGTCGGTGTTGGAGCTGTGTTGGGTCAGTGATGAAGGTGTTGGAGCTGTGTTGGGTCAGTGATGTCGGTGTTGGAGCTGTATTGGGTCAGTGATGTCGGTGTTGGAGCTGTGTTGGGTCAGTGATGTCGGTGTTGGAGCTGTATTGGGTCAGTGATGTCGGTGTTGGAGCTGTGTTGGGTCAGTGATGTCGGTGTTGGAGCTGTGTTGGGTCAGTGATGTCGGTGTTGGAGCTGTATTGGGTCAGTGATGTCGGTGTTGGAGCTGTGTTGGGCCAGCGATCTCGGTGTTGGAGCTGGGTTGGGTCAGTGATGTCGGTGTTGGAGCTGTGTTGGGTCAGTGATGTCGGAGTTGGTGCTGTGTTGGGTCAGCGATGTCGGTGTTGGAGCTGTGTTGGGTCAGTGATGTCGGTGTTGGAGCTGTGTTGGGTCAGTGATGTCGGAGTTGGAGCTGTGTTGGTTCAGCGATGTCGGTGTTGGAGCTGTGTTGGGTCAGTGATGTCGGAGTTGGAGCTGTTTGGGTCAGCGATGTCGGTGTTGGAGCTGTGTTGATTCAGAGATGTCGGTGTTGGAGCTGTGTTGGGTCAATGATGTCGGTGTTGGAGCTGTGTTGGGTCAGTGATGACGGTGTTGGATCTGTGTTGGGTCAGTGATGTCGGTGTTGGAGCTGTATTGGGTCAGTGATGTCGGTGTTGGAGCTGTGTTGGGTCAGTGATGTCGGTGTTGGAGCTGTATTGGGTCAGTGATGTCGGTGTTGGAGCTGTGTTGGGCCAGCGATGTCGGTGTTGGAACTGGATTGGGTCAGCGATGTCGGTGTTGGAGCTGTGTTGGGTCAGTGATGTCGGAGTTGGAGCTGTTTGGGTCAGCGATGTCGGTGTTGGAGCTGTGTTGGATCAGTGATGTCGGAGTTGGAGCTGTATTGGGTCAGTGATGTCGGTGCTGGAGCTGTGTTGGGTCAGTGATGTCGGTGTTGGAGCTGTGTTGGGTCAGCGATGTCGGTGTTGGAGCTGTGTTGGGTCAGTGATGTCGGTGTTGGAGCTGTGTTGGGTCGGTGATGTCGGTGTTGGAGCTGTGTTGGGTAAGTGATGTCGGTGTTGGAGCTGTGTTGGGTCAGTGATGTCGGTGTTGGAGCTGTGTTGGGCCAGTGATGTCGATGTTGGAGCTGTGTTGGGCCAGTGATGTCGGTGTTGGAGCTGTGTTGGGTCAGTGATGTCGGTGTTGGAGCTGTGTTGGGTCAGTGATGTCGGTGTTGGAGCTGTGTTGGGTCAGTGATCTCGGTGTTGGAGCTGTGTTGGGCCCGTGATGTCGGTGTTGGAACTGTGTTGGGCCAGTGATGTCGGTGTTGGAGCTGTGTTGGGCCCGTGATGTCGGTGTTGGAACTGTGTTGGGCCAGTGATGACGGTGTTGGAGCTGTGTTGGGTCAGCGATGTCGGTGTTGGAGCTGTGTTGGGTCAGTGATGTCGGTGTTGGTGCTGTGTTGGGTCAGTGATGTCGGTGTTGGAGCTGTGTTGGGTCAGTGATGTCGGAGTTGGAGCTGTGTTGGGTCAGTGATGTCGGTGTTGGAGCTGTGTTGGGTCAGTGATGTCGGTGTTGGAGCTGTGTTGGGTCAGCGATGTCGGTTTTGGAGCTGTGTTGGGTCAGTGATGTCGGAGTTGGAGCTGTGTTGGGTCAGCGATGTCAGTGTTGGAGCTGTGTTGGGTCTGTGATGTCGGAGTTGGAGCTGTGTTGGCCAAGTGATGTCGGTGTTGGAGCTGTGTTGGGTCTGCGATGTCTGTCTTGGAGCTGTGTTGGGTCAGCGATGTCGGTGTTGGAGCTGTGTTGGGTCAGTGATGTCGGTGTTGGAGCTGTGTTGGGTCAGTGATGTCGGTGTTGGAGCTGTGTTGGGCCAGTGATGTCGGTGTTGGAACTGTGTTGGGCCAGTGATGACTGTGTTTGAGCTGTGTTGGGTCAGCGATGTCTGTGTTGGAGCTGTCTTGGGTCAGTGATGTCGGTGTTGGAGCTGTGTTGGGTCAGCGATGTCGGTGTTGGAGCTGTGTTGGGTTAGCGATGTCGGTGTTGGAGCTGTGTTGGGTCAGTGATGTCGGTGTTGGAGCTGTGTTGGGTCAGTGATGTCGGTGTTGGCGCTGTGTTGGGTCAGTGATGTCGGTGTTGGTGCTGTGTTGGGTCAGTGATGTCGGATTTGGAGCTGTGTTGGGTCAGTGATGTCGGAGTTGGAGCTGTGTTGGGTCAGCGATGTCGGTGTTGGAGCTGTGTTGGGTCAGTGATGTCGGAGTTGGAGCTGTGTTGGCCCAGTGATGTCGGTGTTGGAGCTGTGTTGGGTCAGCGATGTCGGTGTTGGAGCTGTGTTGGGTCAGCGATGTCGGTGTTGGAGCTGTGTTGGGTCAGTGATGTCGGTGTTGGAGCTGTGTTGGGTCAGTGATGTCGGTGTTGGAGCTGTGTTGGGTCAGTGATGTCGGAGTTGGAGCTGTGTTGGGTCAGTGATGTCGGTGTTGGAGCTGTGTTGGGTCAGTGATGTCGGTGTTGGTGCTGTGTTGGGTCAGCGATGTCGGTGTTGGAGCTGTGTTGGGTCAGTGATGTCGGTGTTGGAGCTGTGTTGGGTCAGTGATGTCGGTGTTGGAACTGGATTGGGTCAGTGATTTCGTTGTTGGAGCTGTGTTGGGTCAGCGATGTCGGTGTTGGAGCTGTGTTGGGTCAGTGATGTCGGTGTTGGAGCTGTGTTGGGTCAGTGATGTCGGTGTTGGAGCTGTGTTGGGCCAGTCATGTCGGTGTTGGAGCTGTGTTGGGTCAGCGATGTCGGTGTTGGAGCTGTGTTGGGTCAGTGATGTCGGTGTTGGAGCTGTGTTGGGTCAGTGATGTCGGAGTTGGAGCTGTGTTGGGTCAGTGATGTCGGTGTTGGAGCTGTGTTGGGTCAGTGATGTCGGTGTTGGAGCTGTGTTGGGTCAGCGATGTCGGTGTTGGAACTGGATTGGGTCAGCGATGTCGGTGTTGGAGCTGTGTTGGGTCAGTGATGTCGGAGTTGGAGCTGTTTGGGTCAGCGATGTCGGTGTTGGAGCTGTGTTGGGTCAGTGATGTCGGAGTTGGAGCTGTTTGGGTCAGCGATGTCGGTGTTGGAGCTGTGTTGGGTCAGTGATGTCGGTGTTGGAGCTGTGTTGGGTCAGTGATGTCGGTGTTGGAGCTGTGTTGGGTCAGTGATGAAGGTGTTGGAGCTGTGTTGGGTCAGTGATGTCGGTGTTGGAGCTGTATCATAGAAACCCTACAGTGCAGAAGGAGGCCATTCGGCCCATCGAGTCTGCACCGACCACAATCCCACCCAGGCCCTACCCCCACATATTTACCTGTTAATCCCTCTAACCTACGCATCTCAGGACTCTAAGGGGCAATTTTTAACCTGGCCAATCAACCTAACCCGCACATCTTTGGACTGTGGGAGGAAACCGGAGCACCCGGAGGAAACCCACACAGACACGAGGAGAATGTGCAAACGCCACACAGACAGTGACCCGAGCCGGGAATCGAACCCGGGACCCTGGAGCTGTGAAGCAGCAGTGCTAACCACTGTGCTACCGTGATGTCGGTGTTGGAGCTGTGTTGGGTCAGTGATGACGGTGTTGGATCTGTGTTGGGTCAGTGATGTCGGTGTTGGAGCTGTATTGGGTCAGTGATGTCGGTGTTGGAGCTGTGTTGGGTCAGTGATGTCGGTGTTGGAGCTGTATTGGGTCAGTGATGTCGGTGTTGGAGCTGTGTTGGGCCAGCGATCTCGGTGTTGGAGCTGGGTTGGGTCAGTGATGTCGGTGTTGGAGCTGTGTTGGGTCAGTGATGTCGGAGTTGGTGCTGTGTTGGGTCAGCGATGTCGGTGTTGGAGCTGTGTTGGGTCAGTGATGTCGGTGTTGGAGCTGTGTTGGGTCAGTGATGTCGGTGTTGGAGCTGTGTTGGGTCAGTGATGTCGGTGTTGGAGCTGTGTTGGGTCAGTGATGTCGGTGTTGGAGCTGTGTTGGGTCAGCGATGTCGGTGTTGGAGCTGTATTGGGTCAGTGATGTCGGAGTTGGTGCTGTGTTGGGTCAGCGATGTCTGTGTTGGAGCTGTGTTGGGTCAGTGATGTCGGTGTTGGAGCTGTGTTGGGTCAGTGATGTCGGTGTTGGAGCTGTGTTGGGTCAGTGATGTTGGTGTTGGAGCTGTGTTGGGTCAGTGATGTCGGTGTTGGAGCTGTGTTGGGTCAGCGATGTCGGTGTTGGAGCTGTATTGGGTCAGCGATGTCGGTGTTGGAGCTGTGTTGGGTCAGTGATGTCGGTGTTGGAGTTGTGTTGGGTCAGTGATGTCGGTGTTGGAGCTGTGTTGGGTCAGTGATGTCGGAGTTGGAGCTGTGTTGGGTCAGCGATATCGGTGTTGGAACTGGATTGGGTCAGCGATGTCGGTGTTGGAGCTGTGTTGGGTCAGTGATGTCGGAGTTGGAGCTGTTTGGGTCAGCGATGTCGGTGTTGGAGCTGTGTTGGATCAGTGATGTCGGAGTTGGAGCTGTATTGGGTCATTGATGTCGGTGCTGGAGCTGTGTTGGGTCAGTGATGTCGGTGTTGGAGCTGTGTTGGGTCAGCGATGTCGGTGTTGGAGCTGTGTTGGGTCAGTGATGTCGGTGTTGGAGCTGTGTTGGGTCGGTGATGTCGGTGTTGGAGCTGTGTTGGGTAAGTGATGTCGGTGTTGGAGCTGTGTTGGGTCAGTGATGTCGGTGTTGGAGCTCTGTTGGGCCAGTGATGTCGATGTTGGAGCTGTGTTGGGCCAGTGATGTCGGTGTTGGAGCTGTGTTGGGTCAGTGATGTCGGTGTTGGAGCTGTGTTGGGTCAGCGACAACGGTGTTGGTGCTGTGTTGGGTCAGTGATGTCGGTGTTGGAGCTGTGTTGGGTCAGTGATGTCGGTGTTGGAGCTGTGTTGGGTCAGTGATGTCGGTGTTGGAGCTGTGTTGGGCCCGTGATGTCGGTGTTGGAACTGTGTTGGGCCCGTGATGTCGGTGTTGGAACTGTGTTGGGTCAGTGATGTCGGAGTTGGAGCTGTTTGGGTCAGCGATGTCGGTGTTGGAGCTGTGTTGGATCAGTGATGTCGGAGTTGGAGCTGTATTAGAACATAGAACATAGAACATTACAGCGCAGAACAGGCCCTTCGGCCCACGATGTTGCACCGACCAGTTAAAAAAAAACTGTGACCCTCCAACCTAAACCAATTTCTTTTCGTCCATGAACCTATCTACGGATCTCTTAAACGCCCCCAAACTAGGCGCATTTACTACTGATGCTGGCAGGGCATTCCAATCCCTCACCACCCTCTGGGTAAAGAACCTACCCCTGACATTGGTTCTATAACTTCCCCCCTCAATTTAAAGCCATGCCCCCTCGTGCTGGATTTCTCCATCAGAGGAAAAAGGCTATCACTATCCACCCTATCTAAACCTCTAATCATCTTATATGTTTCAATAAGATCCCCTCTTAGCCGCCGCCTTTCCAGCGAAAACAATCCCAAATCCCTCAGCCTCTCCTCATAGGATCTCCCCTCCATACCAGGCAACATCCTGGTAAACCTCCTCTGCACCCTCTCCAAAGCCTCCACATCCTTCCTGTAATGTGGGGACCAGAACTGCACACAGTACTCCAAGTGCGGCCGCACCAGAGTTGTGTATTGGGTCAGTGATGTCGGTGCTGAAGCTGTGTTGGGTCAGTGATGTCGGTGTTGGAGCTGTGTTGGGTCAGCGATGTCGGTGTTGGAGCTGTGTTGGGTCAGTGATGTCGGTGTTGGAGCTGTGTTGGGTCGGTGATGTCGGTGTTGGAACTGTGTTGGGTCAGTGTTGTCGGTGTTGGAGCTGTGCTGGGTCAGTGATGTCGGTGTTGGAGCTCTGTTGGGCCAGTGATGTCGATGTTGGAGCTGTGTTGGGCCAGTGATGTCGGTGTTGGAGCTGTGTTGGGTCAGCGATGTCGGTGTTGGAGCTGTGTTGGGTCAGCGACAACGGTGTTGGTGCTGTGTTGGGTCAGTGATGTCGGTGTTGGAGCTGTGTTGGGTCAGTGATGTCGGTGTTGGAGCTGTGTTGGGTCAGTGATGTCGGTGTTGGAGCTGTGTTGGGCCCGTGATGTCGGTGTTGGAACTGTGTTGGGCCCGTGATGTCGGTGTTGGAACTGTGTTGGGCCAGTGATGTCGGTGTTGGAGCTGTGTTGGGCCCGTGATGTCGGTGTTGGAACTGTGTTGGGCCAGTGATGACGGTGTTGGAGCTGTGTTGGGTCAGCGATGTCGGTGTTGGAGCTGTGTTGGGTCAGTGATGTCGGTGTTGGGGCTGTGTTGGGTCAGTGATGTCGGTGTTGGAGCTGTGTTGGGTCAGTGATGTCGGTGTTGGAGCTCTGTTGGGCCAGTGATGTCGATGTTGGAGCTGTGTTGGGCCAGTGATGTCGGTGTTGGAGCTGTGTTGGGTCAGTGATGTCGGTGTTGGAGCTGTGTTGGGTCAGCGACAACGGTGTTGGTGCTGTGTTGGGTCAGTGATGTCGGTGTTGGAGCTGTGTTGGGTCAGTGATGTCGGTGTTGGAGCTGTGTTGGGTCAGTGATGTCGGTGTTGGAGCTGTGTTGGGCCCGTGATGTCGGTGTTGGATCTGTGTTGGGCCCGTGATGTCGGTGTTGGAACTGTGTTGGGTCAGTGATGTCGGAGTTGGAGCTGTTTGGGTCAGCGATGTCGGTGTTGGAGCTGTGTTGGATCAGTGATGTCGGAGTTGGAGCTGTATTGGGTCAGTGATGTCGGTGCTGAAGCTGTGTTGGGTCAGTGATGTCGGTGTTGGAGCTGTGTTGGGTCAGCGATGTCGGTGTTGGAGCTGTGTTGGGTCAGTGATGTCGGTGTTGGAGCTGTGTTGGGTCGGTGATGTGGGTGTTGGAACTGTGTTGGGTAAGTGTTGTCGGTGTTGGAGCTGTGCTGGGTCAGTGATGTCGGTGTTGGAGCTCTGTTGGGCCAGTGATGTCGATGTTGGAGCTGTGTTGGGCCAGTGATGTCGGTGTTGGAGCTGTGTTGGGTCAGTGATGTCGGTGTTGGAGCTGTGTTGGGTCAGTGATGTCGGTGTTGGAGCTGTGTTGGGCCCGTGATGTCGGTGTTGGAACTGTGTTGGGCCAGTGATGACGGTGTTGGAGCTGTGTTGGGTCAGCGATGTCGGTGTTGGAGCTGTGTTGGGTCAGTGATGTCGGTGTTGGTGCTGTGTTGGGTCAGTGATGTCGGTGTTGGAGCTGTGTTGGGTCAGTGATGTCGGAGTTGGAGCTGTGTTGGGTCAGTGATGTCGGTGTTGGAGCTGTGTTGGGTCAGTGATGTCGGTGTTGGAGCTGTATTGGGTCAGTGATGTCGGTGTTGGAGCTGTGTTGGGCCAGCGATCTCGGTGTTGGAGCTGGGTTGGGTCAGTGATGTCGGTGTTGGAGCTGTGTTGGGTCAGTGATGTCGGAGTTGGTGCTGTGTTGGGTCAGCGATGTCGGTGTTGGAGCTGTGTTGGGTCAGTGATGTCGGTGTTGGAGCTGTGTTGGGTCAGTGATGTCGGTGTTGGAGCTGTGTTGGGTCAGTGATGTCGGTGTTGGAGCTGTGTTGGGTCAGTGATGTCGGTGTTGGAGCTGTGTTGGGTCAGCGATGTCGGTGTTGGAGCTGTATTGGGTCAGTGATGTCGGAGTTGGTGCTGTGTTGGGTCAGCGATGTCGGTGTTGGAGCTGTGTTGGGTCAGTGATGTCGGTGTTGGAGCTGTGTTGGGTCAGTGATGTCGGTGTTGGAGCTGTGTTGGGTCAGTGATGTTGGTGTTGGAACTGTGTTGGGTCAGTGATGTCGGTGTTGGAGCTGTGTTGGGTCAGCGATGTCGGTGTTGGAGCTGTATTGGGTCAGCGATGTCGGTGTTGGAGCTGTGTTGGGTCAGTGATGTCGGTGTTGGAGTTGTGTTGGGTCAGTGATGTCGGTGTTGGAGCTGTGTTGGGTCAGTGATGTCGGAGTTGGAGCTGTGTTGGGTCAGCGATATCGGTGTTGGAACTGGATTGGGTCAGCGATGTCGGTGTTGGAGCTGTGTTGGGTCAGTGATGTCGGAGTTGGAGCTGTTTGGGTCAGCGATGTCGGTGTTGGAGCTGTGTTGGATCAGTGATGTCGGAGTTGGAGCTGTATTGGGTCATTGATGTCGGTGCTGGAGCTGTGTTGGGTCAGTGATGTCGGTGTTGGAGCTGTGTTGGGTCAGCGATGTCGGTGTTGGAGCTGTGTTGGGTCAGTGATGTCGGTGTTGGAGCTGTGTTGGGTCGGTGATGTCGGTGTTGGAGCTGTGTTGGGTAAGTGATGTCGGTGTTGGAGCTGTGTTGGGTCAGTGATGTCGGTGTTGGAGCTCTGTTGGGCCAGTGATGTCGATGTTGGAGCTGTGTTGGGCCAGTGATGTCGGTGTTGGAGCTGTGTTGGGTCAGTGATGTCGGTGTTGGAGCTGTGTTGGGTCAGCGACAAGGGTGTTGGTGCTGTGTTGGGTCAGTGATGTCGGTGTTGGAGCTGTGTTGGGTCAGTGATGTCGGTGTTGGAGCTGTGTTGGGTCAGTGATGTCGGTGTTGGAGCTGTGTTGGGCCCGTGATGTCGGTGTTGGAACTGTGTTGGGCCCGTGATGTCGGTGTTGGAACTGTGTTGGGTCAGTGATGTCGGAGTTGGAGCTGTTTGGGTCAGCGATGTCGGTGTTGGAGCTGTGTTGGATCAGTGATGTCGGAGTTGGAGCTGTATTAGAACATAGAACATAGAACATTACAGCGCAGAACAGGCCCTTCGGCCCACGATGTTGCACCGACCAGTTAAAAAAAAACTGTGACCCTCCAACCTAAACCAATTTCTTTTCGTCCATGAACCTATCTACGGATCTCTTAAACGCCCCCAAACTAGGCGCATTTACTACTGATGCTGGCAGGGCATTCCAATCCCTCACCACCCTCTGGGTAAAGAACCTACCCCTGACATCGGTTCTATAACTACCCCCCCTCAATTTAAAGCCATGCCCCCTCGTGCTGGATTTCTCCATCAGAGGAAAAAGGCTATCACTATCCACCCTATCTAAACCTCTAATCATCTTATATGTTTCAATAAGATCCCCTCTTAGCCGCCGCCTTTCCAGCGAAAACAATCCCAAATCCCTCAGCCTCTCCTCATAGGATCTCCCCTCCATACCAGGCAACATCCTGGTAAACCTCCTCTGCACCCTCTCCAAAGCCTCCACATCCTTCCTGTAATGTGGGGACCAGAACTGCACACAGTACTCCAAGTGCGGCCGCACCAGAGTTGTGTATTGGGTCAGTGATGTCGGTGCTGAAGCTGTGTTGGGTCAGTGATGTCGGTGTTGGAGCTGTGTTGGGTCAGCGATGTCGGTGTTGGAGCTGTGTTGGGTCAGTGATGTCGGTGTTGGAGCTGTGTTGGGTCGGTGATGTCGGTGTTGGAACTGTGTTGGGTAAGTGTTGTCGGTGTTGGAGCTGTGCTGGGTCAGTGATGTCGGTGTTGGAGCTCTGTTGGGCCAGTGATGTCGATGTTGGAGCTGTGTTGGGCCAGTGATGTCGGTGTTGGAGCTGTGTTGGGTCAGCGATGTCGGTGTTGGAGCTGTGTTGGGTCAGCGACAACGGTGTTGGTGCTGTGTTGGGTCAGTGATGTCGGTGTTGGAGCTGTGTTGGGTCAGTGATGTCGGTGTTGGAGCTGTGTTGGGTCAGTGATGTCGGTGTTGGAGCTGTGTTGGGCCCGTGATGTCGGTGTTGGAACTGTGTTGGGCCCGTGATGTCGGTGTTGGAACTGTGTTGGGCCAGCGATGTCGGTGTTGGAGCTGTGTTGGGCCCGTGATGTCGGTGTTGGAACTGTGTTGGGCCAGTGATGACGGTGTTGGAGCTGTGTTGGGTCAGCGATGTCGGTGTTGGAGCTGTGTTGGGTCAGTGATGTCGGTGTTGGGGCTGTGTTGGGTCAGTGATGTCGGTGTTGGAGCTGTGTTGGGTCAGTGATGTCGGTGTTGGAGCTCTGTTGGGCCAGTGATGTCGATGTTGGAGCTGTGTTGGGCCAGTGATGTCGGTGTTGGAGCTGTGTTGGGTCAGTGATGTCGGTGTTGGAGCTGTGTTGGGTCAGCGACAACGGTGTTGGTGCTGTGTTGGGTCAGTGATGTCGGTGTTGGAGCTGTGTTGGGTCAGTGATGTCGGTGTTGGAGCTGTGTTGGGTCAGTGATGTCGGTGTTGGAGCTGTGTTGGGCCCGTGATGTCGGTGTTGGAACTGTGTTGGGCCCGTGATGTCGGTGTTGGAACTGTGTTGGGTCAGTGATGTCGGAGTTGGAGCTGTTTGGGTCAGCGATGTCGGTGTTGGAGCTGTGTTGGATCAGTGATGTCGGAGTTGGAGCTGTATTGGGTCAGTGATGTCGGTGCTGAAGCTGTGTTGGGTCAGTGATGTCGGTGTTGGAGCTGTGTTGGGTCAGCGATGTCGGTGTTGGAGCTGTGTTGGGTCAGTGATGTCGGTGTTGGAGCTGTGTTGGGTCGGTGATGTCGGTGTTGGAACTGTGTTGGGTAAGTGTTGTCGGTGTTGGAGCTGTGCTGGGTCAGTGATGTCGGTGTTGGAGCTCTGTTGGGCCAGTGATGTCGATGTTGGAGCTGTGTTGGGCCAGTGATGTCGGTGTTGGAGCTGTGTTGGGTCAGTGATGTCGGTGTTGGAGCTGTGTTGGGTCAGTGATGTCGGTGTTGGAGCTGTGTTGGGCCCGTGATGTCGGTGTTGGAACTGTGTTGGGCCCGTGATGTCGGTGTTGGAACTGTGTTGGGCCAGTGATGTCGGTGTTGGAGCTGTGTTGGGCCCGTGATGTCGGTGTTGGAACTGTGTTGGGCCAATGATGACGGTGTTGGAGCTGTGTTGGGTCAGCGATGTCGGTGTTGGAGCTGTGTTGGGTCAGTGATGTCGGTGTTGGTGCTGTGTTGGGTCAGTGATGTCGGTGTTGGAGCTGTGTTGGGTCAGTGATGTCGGAGTTGGAGCTGTGTTGGGTCAGTGATGTCGGTGTTGGAGCTGTGTTGGGTCAGTGATGTCGGTGTTGGAGCTGTGTTGGGTCAGCGATGTCGGTTTTGGAGCTGTGTTGGGTCAGTGATGTCGGAGTTGGAGCTGTGTTGGGTCAGCGATGTCAGTGTTGGAGCTGTGTTGGGTCAGTGATGTCGGAGTTGGAGCTGTGTTGGCCAAGTGATGTCGGTGTTGGAGCTGTGTTGGGTCAGCGATGTCGGTCTTGGAGCTGTGTTGGGTCAGCGATGTCGGTGTTGGAGCTGTGTTGGGTCAGTGATGTCGGTGTTGGAGCTGTGTTGGGCCAGTGATGTCGGTGTTGGAACTGTGTTGGGTCAGTGATGTCGGTGCTGGAGCTGTGTTGGGTCAGTGATGTCGGTGTTGGAGCTGTATTGGGTCAGTGATGTCGGTGCTGGAGCTGTGTTGGGTCAGTGATGTCGGTGTTGGAGCTGTGTTGGGTCAGTGATGTCGGTGTTGGAGCTGTGTTGGGCCAGTGATGTCGGTGTTGGAACTGTGTTGGGCCAGTGATGACGGTGTTTGAGCTGTGTTGGGTCAGCGATGTCTGTGTTGGAGCTGTCTTGGGTCAGTGATGTCGGTGTTGGAGCTGTGTTGGGTCAGTGATGTCGGTGTTGGAGCTGTGTTGGGTTAGCGATGTCGGTGTTGGAGCTGTGTTGGGTCAGTGATGTCGGTGTTGGAGCTGTGTTGGGTCAGTGATGTCGGTGTTGGCGCTGTGTTGGGTCAGTGATGTCGGTGTTGGTGCTGTGTTGGGTCAGTGATGTCGGTTTTGGAGCTGTGTTGGGTCAGTGATGTCGGAGTTGGAGCTGTGTTGGGTCAGCGATGTCGGTGTTGGAGCTGTGTTGGGTCAGTGATGTCGGAGTTGGAGCTGTGTTGGGTCAGCGATGTCGGTGTTGGAGCTGTGTTGGGTCAGCGATGTCGGTGTTGGAGCTGTGTTGGGTCAGTGATGTCGGTGTTGGAGCTGTGTTGGGTCAGTGATGTCGGTGTTGGAGCTGTGTTGGGTCAGTGATGTCGGAGTTGGAGCTGTGTTGGGTCAGTGATGTCGGTGTTGGAGCTGTGTTGGGTCAGTGATGTCGGTGTTGGAGCTGTGTTGGGTCAGTGATGTCGGAGTTGGAGCTGTGTTGGGTCAGTGATGTCGGTGTTGGAACTGGATTGGGTCAGTGATTTCGTTGTTGGAGCTGTGTTGGGTCAGCGATGTCGGTGTTGGAGCTGTGTTGGGTCAGCGATGTCGGTTTTGGAGCTGTGTTGGGTCAGTGATGTCGGTGTTGGAGCTGTGTTGGGTCAGTGATGTCGGTGTTGGAGCTGTGTTGGGCCAGTGATGTCGGAGTTGGAGCTGTGTTGGGTCAGTGATGTCGGTGTTGGAGCTGTGTTGGGTCAGTGATGTCGGTGTTGGAGCTGTGTTGGGTCAGTGATGTCGGAGTTGGAGCTGTGTTGGGTCAGTGATGTCGGTGTTGGAGCTGTGTTGGTTCAGTGCTGTCGGTGTTGGTGCTGTGTTGGGCCAGTGATGTCGGTGTTGGTGCTGTGTTGGGCCAGTGATGTCGTTGTTGGAGCTGTGTTGGGTCAGCGATGTCGGCGTTGGAGCTGTGTTGGGTCAGTGATGTCGGTGTTGGAGCTGTGTTGGGTCAGTGATGTCGGTGTTGGAGCTGTGTTGGGTCAGTGATGTCGGTGTTGGAGCTGTGTTGGGTCAGCGATGTCGGTGTTGGAACTGGATTGGGTCAGCGATGTCGGTGTTGGAGCTGTGTTGGGTCAGTGATGTCGGAGTTGGAGCTGTTTGGGTCAGCGATGTCGGTGTTGGAGCTGTGTTGGGTCAGTGATGTCGGAGTTGGAGCTGTGTTGGGTCAGTGATGTCGGAGTTGGAGCTGTTTGGGTCAGCGATGTCGGTGTTGGAGCTGTGTTGGGTCAGTGATGTCGGTGTTGGAGCTGTGTTGGGTCAGTGATGTCGGTGTTGGAGCTGTGTTGGGTCAGTGATGAAGGTGTTGGAGCTGTGTTGGGTCAGTGATGTCGGTGTTGGAGCTGTATTGGGTCAGTGATGTCGGTGTTGGAGCTGTGTTGGGTCAGTGATGTCGGTGTTGGAGCTGTATTGGGTCAGTGATGTCGGTGTTGGAGCTGTGTTGGGCCAGCGATCTCGGTGTTGGAGCTGGGTTGGGTCAGTGATGTCGGTGTTGGAGCTGTGTTGGGTCAGTGATGTCGGAGTTGGTGCTGTGTTGGGTCAGCGATGTCGGTGTTGGAGCTGTGTTGGGTCAGTGATGTCGGTGTTGGAGCTGTGTTGGGTCAGTGATGTCGGTGTTGGAGTTGTGTTGGGTCAGCGATGTCGGTGTTGGAGCTGTGTTGGGTCAGTGATGTCGGAGTTGGAGCTGTTTGGGTCAGCGATGTCGGTGTTGGAGCTGTGTTGGTTCAGAGATGTCGGTGTTGGAGCTGTGTTGGGTCAATGATGTCGGTGTTGGAGCTGTGTTGGGTCAGTGATGACGGTGTTGGATCTGTGTTGGGTCAGTGATGTCGGTGTTGGAGCTGTATTGGGTCAGTGATGTCGGTGTTGGAGCTGTGTTGGGTCAGTGATGTCGGTGTTGGAGCTGTATTGGGTCAGTGATGTCGGTGTTGGAGCTGTGTTGGGCCAGCGATGTCGGTGTTGGAACTGGATTGGGTCAGCGATGTCGGTGTTGGAGCTGTGTTGGGTCAGTGATGTCGGAGTTGGAGCTGTTTGGGTCAGCGATGTCGGTGTTGGAGCTGTGTTGGATCAGTGATGTCGGAGTTGGAGCTGTATTGGGTCAGTGATGTCGGTGCTGGAGCTGTGTTGGGTCAGTGATGTCGGTGTTGGAGCTGTGTTGGGTCAGCGATGTCGGTGTTGGAGCTGTGTTGGGTCAGTGATGTCGGTGTTGGAGCTGTGTTGGGTCGGTGATGTCGGTGTTGGAGCTGTGTTGGGTAAGTGATGTCGGTGTTGGAGCTGTGTTGGGTCAGTGATGTCGGTGTTGGAGCTGTGTTGGGCCAGTGATGTCGATGTTGGAGCTGTGTTGGGCCAGTGATGTCGGTGTTGGAGCTGTGTTGGGTCAGTGATGTCGGTGTTGGAGCTGTGTTGGGTCAGTGATGTCGGTGTTGGAGCTGTGTTGGGTCAGTGATGTCGGTGTTGGAGCTGTGTTGGGCCCGTGATGTCGGTGTTGGAACTGTGTTGGGCCCGTGATGTCGGTGTTGGAACTGTGTTGGGCCAGTGATGTCGGTGTTGGAGCTGTGTTGGGCCCGTGATGTCGGTGTTGGAACTGTGTTGGGCCAGTGATGACGGTGTTGGAGCTGTGTTGGGTCAGCGATGTCGGTGTTGGAGCTGTGTTGGGTCAGTGATGTCGGTGTTGGTGCTGTGTTGGGTCAGTGATGTCGGTGTTGGAGCTGTGTTGGGTCAGTGATGTCGGAGTTGGAGCTGTGTTGGGTCAGTGATGTCGGTGTTGGAGCTGTGTTGGGTCAGTGATGTCGGTGTTGGAGCTGTGTTGGGTCAGCGATGTCGGTTTTGGAGCTGTGTTGGGTCAGTGATGTCGGAGTTGGAGCTGTGTTGGGTCAGCGATGTCAGTGTTGGAGCTGTGTTGGGTCAGTGATGTCGGAGTTGGAGCTGTGTTGGCCAAGTGATGTCGGTGTTGGAGCTGTGTTGGGTCAGCGATGTCGGTCTTGGAGCTGTGTTGGGTCAGCGATGTCGGTGTTGGAGCTGTGTTGGGTCAGTGATGTCGGTGTTGGAGCTGTGTTGGGTCAGTGATGTCGGTGTTGGAGCTGTGTTGGGCCAGTGATGTCGGTGTTGGAACTGTGTTGGGCCAGTGATGACGGTGTTTGAGCTGTGTTGGGTCAGCGATGTCTGTGTTGGAGCTGTCTTGGGTCAGTGATGTCGGTGTTGGAGCTGTGTTGGGTCAGTGATGTCGGTGTTGGAGCTGTGTTGGGTTAGCGATGTCGGTGTTGGAGCTGTGTTGGGTCAGTGATGTCGGTGTTGGAGCTGTGTTGGGTCAGTGATGTCGGTGTTGGCGCTGTGTTGGGTCAGTGATGTCGGTGTTGGTGCTGTGTTGGGTCAGTGATGTCGGTTTTGGAACTGTGTTGGGTCAGTGATGTCGGAGTTGGAGCTGTGTTGGGTCAGCGATGTCGGTGTTGGAGCTGTGTTGGGTCAGTGATGTCGGAGTTGGAGCTGTGTTGGCCCAGTGATGTCGGTGTTGGAGCTGTGTTGGGTCAGTGATGTCGGTGTTGGAGCTGTGTTGGGTCAGCGATGTCGGTGTTGGAGCTGTGTTGGGTCAGTGATGTCGGTGTTGGAGCTGTGTTGGGTCAGTGATGTCGGTGTTGGAGCTGTGTTGGGTCGGTGATGTCGGAGTTGGAGCTGTGTTGGGTCAGTGATGTCGGTGTTGGAGCTGTGTTGGGTCAGTGATGTCGGTGTTGGTGCTGTGTTGGGTCAGCGATGTCGGTGTTGGAGCTGTGTTGGGTCAGTGATGTCGGAGTTGGAGCTGTGTTGGGTCAGTGATGTCGGTGTTGGAACTGGATTGGGTCAGTGATTTCGTTGTTGGAGCTGTGTTGGGTCAGCGATGTCGGTGTTGGAGCTGTGTTGGGTCAGTGATGTCGGTGTTGGAGCTGTGTTGGGTCAGTGATGTCGGTGTTGGAGCTGTGTTGGGTCAGTGATGTCGTTGTTGGAGCTGTGTTGGGTCAGCGATGTCGGTGTTGGAACTGGATTGGGTCAGTGATGTCGGTGTTGGTGCTGTGTTGGGTCGGTGATGTCGGTGTTGGAGCTGTGTTGGGTCAGTGATGTCGGTGTTGGAGCTGTGTTGGGTCAGTGATGTCGGTGTTGGAGCTGTGTTGGGCCAGTGATGTCGGAGTTGGAGCTGTGTTGGGTCAGTGATGTCGGTGTTGGAGCTGTGTTGGGTCAGTGATGTCGGTGTTGGAGCTGTGTTGGGTCAGTGATGTCGGAGTTGGAGCTGTGTTGGGTCAGTGATGTCGGTGTTGGAGCTGTGTTGGTTCAGTGCTGTCGGTGTTTTTGCTGTGTTGGGCCAGTGATGTCGGTGTTGGTGCTGTGTTGGGCCAGTGATGTCGTTGTTGGAGCTGTGTTGGGTCAGCGATGTCGGTGTTGGAGCTGTGTTGGGTCAGTGATGTCGGTGTTGGAGCTGTGTTGGGTCAGTGATGTCGGTGTTGGAACTGTGTTGGGTCAGTGATGTCGGTGTTGGAGCTGTGTTGGGTCAGCGATGTCGGTGTTGGAACTGGATTGGGTCAGCGATGTCGGTGTTGGAGCTGTGTTGGGTCAGTGATGTCGGAGTTGGAGCTGTTTGGGTCAGCGATGTCGGTGTTGGAGCTGTGTTGGGTCAGTGATGTCGGAGTTGGAGCTGTTTGGGTCAGCGATGTCGGTGTTGGAGCTGTGTTGGGTCAGTGATGTCGGTGTTGGAGCTGTGTTGGGTCAGTGATGTCGGTGTTGGAGCTGTGTTGGGTCAGTGATGAAGGTGTTGGAGCTGTGTTGGGTCAGTGATGTCGGTGTTGGAGCTGTATCATAGAAACCCTGCAGTGCAGAAGGAGGCCATTCGGCCCATCGAGTCTGCACCGACCACAATCCCACCCAGGCCCTACCCCCACATATTTACCTGTTAATCCCTCTAACCTACGCATCTCAGGACTCTAAGGGGCAATTTTTAACCTGGCCAATCAACCTAACCCGCACATCTTTGGACTGTGGGAGGAAACCGGAGCACCCGGAGGAAACCCACACAGACACGAGGAGAATGTGCAAACGCCACACAGACAGTGACCCGAGCCGGGAATCGAACCCGGGACCCTGGAGCTGTGAAGCAGCAGTGCTAACCACTGTGCTACCGTGATGTCGGTGTTGGAGCTGTGTTGGGTCAGTGATGACGGTGTTGGATCTGTGTTGGGTCAGTGATGTCGGTGTTGGAGCTGTATTGGGTCAGTGATGTCGGTGTTGGAGCTGTGTTGGGTCAGTGATGTCGGTGTTGGAGCTGTATTGGGTCAGTGATGTCGGTGTTGGAGCTGTGTTGGGCCAGCGATCTCGGTGTTGGAGCTGGGTTGGGTCAGTGATGTCGGTGTTGGAGCTGTGTTGGGTCAGTGATGTCGGAGTTGGTGCTGTGTTGGGTCAGCGATGTCGGTGTTGGAGCTGTGTTGGGTCAGTGATGTCGGTGTTGGAGCTGTGTTGGGTCAGTGATGTCGGTGTTGGAGCTGTGTTGGGTCAGTGATGTCGGTGTTGGAGCTGTGTCGGGTCAGTGATGTCGGTGTTGGAGCTGTGTTGGGTCAGCGATGTCGGTGTTGGAGCTGTATTGGGTCAGTGATGTCGGAGTTGGTGCTGTGTTGGGTCAGCGATGTCGGTGTTGGAGCTGTGTTGGGTCAGTGATGTCGGTGTTGGAGCTGTGTTGGGTCAGTGATGTCGGTGTTCGAGCTGTGTTGGGTCAGTGATGTTGGTGTTGGAGCTGTGTTGGGTCAGTGATGTCGGTGTTGGAGCTGTGTTGGGTCAGCGATGTCGGTGTTGGAGCTGTATTGGGTCAGCGATGTCGGTGTTGGAGCTGTGTTGGGTCAGTGATGTCGGTGTTGGAGTTGTGTTGGGTCAGTGATGTCGGTGTTGGAGCTGTGTTGGGTCAGTGATGTCGGTGTTGGAGCTGTGTTGGGTCAGTGATGTCGGAGTTGGAGCTGTGTTGGGTCAGCGATGTCGGTGTTGGAACTGGATTGGGTCAGCGATGTCGGTGTTGGAGCTGTGTTGGGTCAGTGATGTCGGAGTTGGAGCTGTTTGGGTCAGCGATGTCGGTGTTGGAGCTGTGTTGGATCAGTGATGTCGGAGTTGGAGCTGTATTGGGTCATTGATGTCGGTGCTGGAGCTGTGTTGGGTCAGTGATGTCGGTGTTGGAGCTGTGTTGGGTCAGCGATGTCGGTGTTGGAGCTGTGTTGGGTCAGTGATGTCGGTGTTGGAGCTGTGTTGGGTCGGTGATGTCGGTGTTGGAGCTGTGTTGGGTCAGTGATGTCGGTGTTGGAGCTGTGTTGGGTCAGTGATGTCGGTGTTGGAGCTGTCTTGGGTCAGCGATGTCGGTGTTGGAGCTGTATTGGGTCAGTGATGTCGGAGTTGGTGCTGTGTTGGGTCAGCGATGTCGGTGTTGGAGCTGTGTTGGGTCAGTGATGTCGGTGTTGGAGCTGTGTTGGGTCAGTGATGTCGGTGTTGGAGCTGTGTTGGGTCAGTGATGTCGGTGTTGGAGCTGTGTTGGGTCAGTGATGTCGGTGTTGGAGCTGTGTTGGGTCAGCGATGTCGGTGTTGGAGCTGTATTGGGTCAGCGATGTCGGTGTTGGAGCTGTGTTGGGTCAGTGATGTCGGTGTTGGAGTTGTGTTGGGTCAGTGATGTCGGTGTTGGAGCTGTGTTGGGTCAGTGATGTCGGTGTTGGAGCTGTGTTGGGTCAGTGATGTCGGAGTTGGAGCTGTGTTGGGTCAGCGATGTCGGTGTTGGAACTGGATTGGGTCAGCGATGTCGGTGTTGGAGCTGTGTTGGGTCAGTGATGTCGGAGTTGGAGCTGTTTGGGTCAGCGATGTCGGTGTTGGAGCTGTGTTGGATCAGTGATGTCGGAGTTGGAGCTGTATTGGGTCATTGATGTCGGTGCTGGAGCTGTGTTGGGTCAGTGATGTCGGTGTTGGAGCTGTGTTGGGTCAGCGATGTCGGTGTTGGAGCTGTGTTGGGTCAGTGATGTCGGTGTTGGAGCTGTGTTGGGTCGGTGATGTCGGTGTTGGAGCTTTGTTGGGTAAGTGATGTCGGTGTTGGAGCTGTGTTGGGTCAGTGATGTCGGTGTTGGAGCTCTGTTGGGCCAGTGATGTCGATGTTGGAGCTGTGTTGGGCCAGTGATGTCGGTGTTGGAGCTGTGTTGGGTCAGTGATGTCGGTGTTGGAGCTGTGTTGGGTCAGCGACAACGGTGTTGGTGCTGTGTTGGGTCAGTGATGTCGGTGTTGGAGCTGTGTTGGGTCAGTGATGTCGGTGTTGGAGCTGTGTTGGGTCTGTGATGTCGGTGTTGGAGCTGTGTTGGGCCCGTGATGTCGGTGTTGGAACTGTGTTGGGCCCGTGATGTCGGTGTTGGAACTGTGTTGGGTCAGTGATGTCGGAGTTGGAGCTGTTTGGGTCAGCGATGTCGGTGTTGGAGCTGTGTTGGATCAGTGATGTCGGAGTTGGAGCTGTATTGGGTCAGTGATGTCGGTGCTGAAGCTGTGTTGGGTCAGTGATGTCGGTGTTGGAGCTGTGTTGGGTCAGCGATGTCGGTGTTGGAGCTGTGTTGGGTCAGTGATGTCGGTGTTGGAGCTGTGTTGGGTCGGTGATGTCGGTGTTGGAACTGTGTTGGGTAAGTGTTGTCGGTGTTGGAGCTGTGCTGGGTCAGTGATGTCGGTGTTGGAGCTCTGTTGGGCCAGTGATGTCGATGTTGGAGCTGTGTTGGGCCAGTGATGTCGGTGTTGGAGCTGTGTTGGGTCAGTGATGTCGGTGTTGGAGCTGTGTTGGGTCAGCGACAACGGTGTTGGTGCTGTGTTGGGTCAGTGATGTCGGTGTTGGAGCTGTGTTGGGTCAGTGATGTCGGTGTTGGAGCTGTGTTGGGTCAGTGATGTCGGTGTTGGAGCTGTGTTGGGCCCGTGATGTCGGTGTTGGAACTGTGTTGGGCCCGTGATGTCGGTGTTGGAACTGTGTTGGGCCAGTGATGTCGGTGTTGGAGCTGTGTTGGGCCCGTGATGTCGGTGTTGGAACTGTGTTGGGCCAGTGATGACGGTGTTGGAGCTGTGTTGGGTCAGCGATGTCGGTGTTGGAGCTGTGTTGGGTCAGTGATGTCGGTGTTGGGGCTGTGTTGGGTCAGTGATGTCGGTGTTGGAGCTGTGTTGGGTCAGTGATGTCGGAGTTGGAGCTGTGTTGGGTCAGTGATGTCGGTGTTGGAGCTGTGTTGGGTCAGTGATGTCGGTGTTGGAGCTGTGTTGGGTCAGCGATGTCGGTTTTGGAGCTGTGTTGGGTCAGCGATGTCGGAGTTGGAGCTGTGTTGGGTCAGCGATGTCGGTGTTGGAGCTGTGTTAGGTCAGTGATGTCGGAGTTGGAGCTGTGTTGGCCAAGTGATGTCGGTGTTGGAGCTGTGTTGGGTCAGCGATGTCGGTCTTGGAGCTGTGTTGGGTCAGTGATGTCGGTGTTGGAGCTGTGTTGGGTCAGTGATGTCGGAGTTGGAGCTGTGTTGGGTCAGTGATGTCGGTTTTGGAGCTGTGTTGGGTCAGTGATGTCGGAGTTGGAGCTGTGTTGGGTCAGTGATGTCGGTGTTGGAGCTGTGTTGGGTCAGTGATTTCGGTGTTGGAGATGTGTTGGGTCAGTGATGTCGGAGTTGGAGCTGTGTTGGGTCAGCGATGTCGGTGTTGGAGCTGTGTTAGGTCAGTGATGTCGGTGTTGGAACTGTGTTGGGTCAGTGATGTCGGTGTTGGAGCTGTGTTGGGTCAGTGATGTCGGTGTTGGAGCTGTGTTGGGTCAGTGATGTCGGTGTTGGAGCTGTGTTGGGTCAGTGATGTCGGAGTTGGAGCTGTGTTGGGTCAGTGATGTCGGTGTTGGAGCTGTGTTGGGTCAGTGATGTCGGTGTTGGAGCTGAGTTGGGTCAGTGATGTCGGTGTTGGAGCTGTGTTGGGTCAGTGATGTCGGTGTTGGAGCTGTGTTGGGTCAGTGATGTCGGTGTTGGAGCTGTGTTGGGTCAGTGATGTCGGTGTTGGAGCTGTGTTGGGTCAGTGATGTCGGTGTTGGAGCTGTGTTGGGTCAGTGATGTCGGTGTTGGAGCTGTGTTGGGTCAGTCATGTCGGTGTTGGAGCTGTGTTGGGTCAGTGATGTCAGAGTTGGAGCTGTGTTGGGTCAGTGATGTCGGTGTTGGAGCTGTGTTGGGTCAGTGATGTCGGTGTTGGAGCTGTGTTGGGTCAGTGATGTCGGTGTTGGAGCTGTGTTGGGTCAGTGATGTCGGTGTTGGAGCTGTGTTGGGTCAGTGATGTCGGTGTTGGAGCTGTGTTGGGTCAGTGATGTCGGTGTTGGAGCTGTGTTGGTTCAGTGATGTCGGTGTTGGAGCTGTGTTGGGTCAGTGATGTCGGTGTTGGAGCTGTGTTGGGTCAGTGATGTCGGTGTTGGAGCTGTGTTGGGTCAGTGATGTCGTGTTTGGAGCTGTGTTGGGTCAGTGATGTCGGAGTTGGAGCTGTGTTGGGTCAGCGATGTCGGTGTTGGAGCTGTGTTGGGTCAGTGATGTCAGAGTTGGAGCTGTGTTGGGTCAGTGATGTCGGTGTTGGAGCTGTGTTGGGTCAGTGATGTCGGTGTTGGAGCTGTGTTGGGTCAGTGATGTCGGTGTTGGAGCTGTGTTGGGTCAGTGATGTCGGTGTTGGAGCTGTGTTGGGTCAGTGATGTCGGTGTTGGAGCTGTGTTGAGTCAGTGATGTCGGTGTTGGAGCTGTGTTGGGTCAGTGATGACGGTGTTGGTGCTGTGTTGGGTCAGTGATGTCGGTGTTGGAGCTGTGTTGGGTCAGTGATGTCGGTGTTGGAGCTGTGTTGGGTCAGTGATGTCGGTGTTGGAGCTGTGTTGGGTCAGTGATGACGGTGTTGGTGCTGTGTTGGGTCAGTGATGTCGGTGTTGGAGCTGTGTTGGGTCAGTGATGTCGGTGTTGGAGCTGTGTTGGGTCAGTGATGTCGGTGTTGGAGCTGTGTTGGGTCAGTGATGTCGGTGTTGGAGCTGTGTTGGGTCAGTGATGTCGGTGTTGGAGCTGTGTTGGGTCAGTGATGTCGGTGTTGGAGCTGTGTTGGGTCAGTGATGTCAGAGTTGGTGCTGTGTTGGGTCAGTGATGTCGGTGTTGGAGCTGTGTTGGGTCAGTGATGTCGGTGTTGGAGCTGTGTTGGGTCAGTGATGACGGTGTTGGTGCTGTGTTGGGTCAGTGATGTCGGTGTTGGAGCTGTGTTGGGTCAGTGATGTCGGTGTTGGAGCTGTGTTGGGTCAGTGATGTCGGTGTTGGAGCTGTGTTGGGTCAGTGATGTCGGTGTTGGAGCTGTGTTGGGTCAGTGATGTCGGTGTTGGAGCTGTGTTGGGTCAGTGATGTCGGTGTTGGAGCTGTGTTGGGTCAGCGATGTCGGTGTTGGAGCTGTGTTGGGTCAGCGATGTCGGTGTTGGAACTGGATTGGGTCAGCGATGTCGGTGTTGGAGCTGTGTTGGGTCAGTGATGTCGTGTTTGGAGCTGTGTTGGGTCAGTGATGTCGGAGTTGGAGCTGTGTTGGGTCAGCGATGTCGGTGTTGGAGCTGTGTTGGGTCAGTGATGTCGGTGTTGGAGCTGTGTTGGGTCAGTGATGTCGGTGTTGGAGCTGTGTTGGGTCAGTGATGTCGGTGTTGGAGCTGTGTTGGGTCAGTGATGTCGGTGTTGTTGCTGTGTTGGGTCGGTGATGTCGGTGTTAGAGCTGTGTTGGGTCAGTGATGTCGGTGTTGGAGCTGTGTTGGGTCAGTGATGTCGGTGTTGGAGCTGTGTTGGGCCAGTGATGTCGGAGTTGGAGATGTGTTGGGTCAGTGATGTCGGTGTTGGAGCTGTGTTGGGTCAGTGATGTCGGTGTTGGAGCTGTGTTGGGTCAGTGATGTCGGAGTTGGAGCTGTGTTGGGTCAGTGATGTCGGTGTTGGAGCTGTGTTGGTTCAGTGCTGTCGGTGTTGGAGCTGTGTTGGGCCAGTGATGTCGGTGTTGGTGCTGTGTTGGGCCAGTGATGTCGGTGTTGGAGCAGTGTTGGGTCAGTGATGTCGGTGTTGGAGCTGTGTTGGATCAGTGATGTCAGTGTTGGAGCTGTGTTGGGTCAGCGATGTCGGTGTTGGAGCTGTGTTGTGTCAGTGATGTCGGTGTTGGAGCTGTGTTGGGTCAGCGATGTCGGTGTTGGAGCTGTGTTGGGTCAGCAATGTCGGTGTTGGAAATGGATTGGGTCAGTGATGTCGGTGTTGGAGCTGTGTTGGGTCAGTGATGTCGGTGTTGGAGCTGTGTTGGGTCAGCGATGTCGGTGTTGGAGCTGTGTTGGGTCAGCGATGTCGGAGTGGGAGCTGTGTTGGGTCAGTGATGTCGGTGTTGGAGCTGTGTTGGCTCAGCGATGTCGGAGTGGGAGCTGTGTTGGGCCAGTGATGTCGGTGTTGGTGCTGTGTTGGGTCAGTGATGTCGGTGTTGGTGCTGTGTTGGGCCAGTGATGTCGGTGTTGGTGCTGTGTTGGGTCAGTGATGTCGGTGTTCGAGCTGGGTTGGGTCAGCGATGTCGGTGTTGGAGCTGTGTTGGGTCAGCGATATCGGTGTTCGAGCTGTGTTAGGCCAGTGATGTCGTTGTTGGAGCTGTGTTGGGCCAGTGATGTCGGTGTTGGTGCTGTGTTGGGTCAGCGATGACGGTGTTAGAGCTGTGTTGGGTCAGTGATGTCGGTGTTGGAGCTGTGTTGGATCAGTGATGTCGGAGTTGGAGCTGTATTGGGTCAGTGATGTCGGTGCTGGAGCTGTGTTGGGTCAGTGATGTCGGTGTTGGAGCTGTGTTGGGTCAGTGATGTCGGTGTTGGAGCTGTGTTGGGCCAGTGATGTCGGAGTTGGAGCTGTGTTGGGTCAGTGATGTCGGTGTTGGAGCTGTGTTGGGTCAGTGATGTCGGTGTTGGAGCTGTGTTGGGTCAGTGATGTCGGAGTTGGAGCTGTGTTGGGTCAGTGATGTCGGTGTTGGAGCTGTGTTGGTTCAGTGCTGTCGGTGTTGGTGCTGTGTTGGGCCAGTGATGTCGGTGTTGGTGCTGTGTTGGGCCAGTGCTGTCGGTGTTGGAGCAGTGTTGGGTCAGTGATGTCGGTGTTGGAGCTGTGTTGGGTCAGTGATGTCCGTGTTGGAGCTGTGTTGGGTCAGCGAAGTCGGTGTTGGAGCTGTGTTGTGTCAGTGATGTCGGTGTTGGAGCTGTGTTGGGTCAGCGATGTCGGTGTTGGAGCTGTGTTGGGTCAGCAATGTCGGTGTTGGAACTGGATTGTGTCAGTGTTGTCGGTGTTGGAGCTGTGTTGGGTCCGTGATGTCGGTGTTGGAGCTGTGTTGGGTCAGCGATGTCGGTGTTGGAGCTGTGTTGGGTCAGCGATGTCGGAGTGGGAGCTGTGTTGGGTCAGTGATGTCGGTGTTGGAGCTGTGTTGGGTCAGCGATGTCGGAGTTGGAGCTGTGTTGGGTCAGTGATGTCGGTGTTGGAGCTGTGTTGGGTCAGCGATGTCGGTGTTGGAGCTGTGTTGGGTCAGTGATGTTGGAGTTGGAGCTGTGTTGGGCCAGTGATGTCAGTGTTGGAGCTTTGTTGGGTCAGCGATGTCGGAGTTGGAGCTGTGGTGGGTCAGTGATGTCGGTGTTGGAGCTGTGTTGGGCCAGTGATGTCGTTGTTGGTGCTGTGTTGGGTCAGTGATGTCGGTGTTGGAGCTGTGTTGGGTCAGTGATGTCGGTGTTGGAGCTGTGTTGGGCCAGTGATGTCGGTGTTGGTGCTGTGTTGGGTCAGTGATGTCGGTGTTGGAGCTGTGTTGGGTCAGTGATGTCGGTGTTGGAGCTGTGTTGGGTCAGTGATGTCGGTGTTGGAGCTGTGTTGGGTCAGCGATGTCGGTGTTGGAGCTGTGTTGGGTCAGCGATGTCGGTGTTGGAACTGGATTGGGTCAGCGATGTCGGTGTTGGAGCTGTGTTGGGTCAGTGATGTCGGTGTTGGTGCTGTGTTGGGTCAGTGATTTCGGAGTTGGAGCTGTTCGGGTCAGCGATGTCGGTGTTGGATCTGTGTTGGGTCAGTGATGTCGGTGTTGGAGCTGTGTTGGGTCAGTGATGTCGGTGTTGGAGCTGTGTTGGGTCGGTGATGTCGGTGTTGGAGCTATGTTGGGCCAGCGATCTCGGTGTTGGAGCTGTGTTGGGTCAGTGATGTCGGTGTTGGAGCTGTGTTGGGTCGGTGATGTCGGTGTTGGAGCTGTGTTGGGTCAGTAATGACGGTGTTGGAGCTGTGTTGGGTCAGTGATGTCGGTGTTGGAGCTGGGTTGGGTCAGTGATGTCGGTGTTGGAGCTGTGTTGGGTCAGTGATGTCGGAGTTGGTGCTGTGTTGGGTCAGCGATGTCGGTGTTGGAGCTGTGTTGGGTCAGTGATGTCGGTGTTGGAGCTGTGTTGGGTCAGTGATGTCGGTGTTGGAGCTGTGTTGGGTCAGTGATGTCGGTGTTGGAGCTGTGTTGGGTCAGCGATGTCGGTGTTGGAGCTGTGTTGGGTCAGCGATGTCGGTGTTGGAGCTGTATTGGGTCAGCGATGTCGGTGTTGGAGCTGTGTTGGGTCAGTAATGTCGGTGTTGGAGCTGTGTTGGGTCAGTGATGTCGGTGTTGGAGCTGTGTTGGGTCAGTGATGTCGGTGTTGGAGCTCTGTTGGATCAGTGATGTCGGAGTTGGAGCTGTATTGGGTCAGTGATGTCGGTGCTGGAGCTGTGTTGGGTCAGTGATGTCGGTGTTGGAGCTCTGTTGGGTCAGCGATGTCGGTGTTGGAGCTGTGTTGGGTCAGCGATGTCGGTGTTGGAGCTGTGTTGGGTCAGCGATGTCGGTGTTGGAACTGGATTGGGTCAGTGATGTCGGTGTTGGAGCTGTGTTGGGTCAGCAATGTCGGTGTTGGAAATGGATTGGGTCAGTGATGTCGGTGTTGGAGCTGTGTTGGGTCAGTGATGTCGGTGTTGGAGCTGTGTTGGGTCAGCGATGTCGGTGTTGGAGCTGTGTTGGGTCAGCGATGTCGGAGTGGGAGCTGTGTTGGGTCAGTGATGTCGGTGTTGGAGCTGTGTTGGCTCAGCGATGTCGGAGTGGGAGCTGTGTTGGGCCAGTGATGTCGGTGTTGGTGCTGTGTTGGGTCAGTGATGTCGGTGTTGGTGCTGTGTTGGGCCAGTGATGTCGGTGTTGGTGCTGTGTTGGGTCAGTGATGTCGGTGTTCGAGCTGGGTTGGGTCAGCGATGTCGGTGTTGGAGCTGTGTTGGGTCAGCGATATCGGTGTTCGAGCTGTGTTAGGCCAGTGATGTCGTTGTTGGAGCTGTGTTGGGCCAGTGATGTCGGTGTTGGTGCTGTGTTGGGTCAGCGATGACGGTGTTAGAGCTGTGTTGGGTCAGTGATGTCGGTGTTGGAGCTGTGTTGGATCAGTGATGTCGGAGTTGGAGCTGTATTGGGTCAGTGATGTCGGTGCTGGAGCTGTGTTGGGTCAGTGATGTCGGTGTTGGAGCTGTGTTGGGTCAGTGATGTCGGTGTTGGAGCTGTGTTGGGTCAGTGATGACGGTGTTGGAGCTGTGTTGGGTCAGTGATGTCGGTGTTGGAGCTGTGTTGGGTCAGTGATGACGGTGTTGGAGCTGTGTTGGGTCAGTGATGTCGGTGTTGGAGCTGTGTTGGGTCAGTGATGTCGGAGTTGGAGCTGTGTTGGGTCAGTGATGTCGGAGTTGGAGCTGTGTTGGGTCAGTGATGTCGGTGTTGGAGCTGTGTTGGGTCAGCGATGTCGGTGTTGGAGCTGTGTTGGGTCGGTGATATCGGTGTTGGAGCTGTGTTGGGTCAGTGATGTCGGAGCTGGAGCTGTATTGGGTCAGTGATGTCGGTGTTGGTGCTGTGTTGGGTCAGTGATGTCGGTGTTGGAGCTGTGTTGGGTCAGTGATGTCGGTGTTGGAGCTGTGTTGGGTCAGCGATGTCGGTGTTGGAGCTGTGTTGGGTCAGCGATGTCGGAGTTGGTGCTGTGTTGGGTCAGCGATGTCGGTGTTGGAGCTGTGTTGGGTCAGTGATGTCGGTGTTGGAGCTGTGTTGGGTCAGTGATGTCGGTGTTGGAGCTGTGTTGGGTCAGTGATGTCGGTGTTGGAGCTGTGTTGGGTCAGCGATGTCGGTGTTGGAGCTGTGTTGGGTCAGCGAAGTCGGTGTTGGAGCTGTGTTGTGTCAGCGATGTCGGTGTTGGAGCTGTGTTGGGTCAGCGATGTCGGTGTTGGAGCTGTGTTGGGTCAGCAATGTCGGTGTTGGAACTGGATTGTGTCAGTGATGTCGGTGTTGGAGCTGTGTTGGGTCAGTGATGTCGGTGTTGGAGCTGTGTTGGGTCAGCGATGTCGGTGTTGGAGCTGTGTTGGGTCAGCGATGTCGGAGTGGGAGCTGTGTTGGGTCAGTGATGTCGGTGTTGGAGCTGTGTTGGGTCAGCGATGTCGGAGTTGGAGCTGTGTTGGGTCAGTGATGTCGGTGTTGGAGCTGTGTTGGGTCAGCGATGTCGGTGTTGGAGCTGTGTTGGGTCAGTGATGTTGGAGTTGGAGCTGTGTTGGGCCAGTGATGTCAGTGTTGGAGCTTTGTTGGGTCAGCGATGTCGGAGTTGGAGCTGTGTTGGGTCAGTGATGTCGGTGTTGGAGCTGTGTTGGGCCAGTGATGTCGTTGTTGGTGCTGTGTTGGGTCAGTGATGTCGGTGTTGGAGCTGTGTTGGGTCAGTGATGTCGGTGTTGGAGCTGTGTTGGGTCAGTGATGTCGGTGTTGGAGCTGTGTTGGGTCAGTGATGTCGGTGTTGGAGCTGTGTTGGGTCAGTGATGTCGGTGTTGGAGCTGTGTTGGGTCAGTGATGTCGGTGTTGGAGCTGTATTGGGTCAGTGATGTCGGTGTTGGAGCTATGTTGGGCCAGCGATCTCGGTGTTGGAGCTGGGTTGGGTCAGTGATGTCGGTGTTGGAGCTGTGTTGGGTCAGCGATGTCGGAGTTGGTGCTGTGTTGGGTCAGCGATGTAGGTGTTGGAGCTGTGTTGGGTCAGTGATGTCGGTGTTGGAGCTGTGTTGGGTCAGTGATGTCGGTGTTGGAGCTGTGTTGGGTCAGTGATGTCGGAGTTGGAGCTGTGTTGGGTCAGTGATGTCGGTGTTGGAGCTGTGTTGGGTCAGCGATGTCGGTGTTGGAGCTGTGTTGGGTCAGCGATGTCGGTGTTGGAGCTGTATTGGGTCAGCGATGCCGGTGTTGGAGCTGTGTTGGGTCAGTAATGTCGGTGTTGGAGCTGTGTTGGGTCAGTGATGTCGGTGTTGGAGCTGTGTTGGGTCAGTGATGTCGGTGTTGGAGCTCTGTTGGATCAGTGATGTCGGAGTTGGAGCTGTATTGGGTCAGTGATGTCGGTGCTGGAGCTGTGTTGGGTCAGTGATGTCGGTGTTGGAGCTCTGTTGGGTCAGCGATGTCGGTGTTGGAGCTGTGTTGGGTCAGCGATGTCGGTGTTGGAGCTGTGTTGGGTCAGCGATGTCGGTGTTGGAACTGGATTGGGTCAGCGATGTCGGTGTTGGAGCTGTGTTGGGTCAGTGATGTCGGTGTTGGAGCTGTGTTGGTCAGTGATGTCGGAGTTGGAGCTGTTTGTGTCAGCGATGTCGGTGTTGGAGCTGTGTTGGGTCAGTGATGTCGGTGTTGGAGCTGTGTTGGGTCAGTGATGTCGGTGTTGGAGCTGTGTTGGGTCAGTGATGTCGGTGTTGGAGCTGTGTTGGGTCAGTGATGTCGGTGTTGGAGCTGTGTTGGGTCAGTGATGTCGGTGTTGGTGCTGTGTTGGGTCAGTGATTTCGGAGTTGGAGCTGTTTGGGTCAGCGATGTCGGTGTTGGATCTGTGTTGGGTCAGTGATGTCGGTGTTGGAGCTGTGTTGGGTCAGTGATGTCGGTGTTGGAGCTGTGTTGGGTCAGTGATGTCGGTGTTGGAGCTGTGTTGGGTCAGTGATGTCGGTGTTGGAGCTGTGTTTGGTCAGCGATGTCGGTGTTGGAGCTGTGTTGGGTCAGTGATGTCGGTGTTGGAGCTGTATTGGGTCAGTGATGTCGGTGTTGGAGCTGTGTTGGGCCAGCGATCTCGTTGTTGGAGCTGGGTTGGGTCAGTGATGTCGGTGTTGGAGCTGTGTTGGGTCAGCGATGTCGGAGTTGGTGCTGTGTTGGGTCAGCGATGTCGGTGTTGGAGCTGTGTTGGGTCAGTGATGTCGGTGTTGGAGCTGTGTTGGGTCAGTGATGTCGGTGTTGGAGCTGTGTTGGGTCAGTGATGTCGGTGTTGGAGCTGTGTTGGGTCAGCGATGTCGGTGTTGGAGCTGTGTTGGGTCAGCGATGTCGGTGTTGGAGCTGTGTTGGGTCAGTAATGTCGGTGTTGGAGCTGTGTTGGGTCAGTGATGTCGGTGTTGGAGCTGTGTTGGGTCAGTGATGTCGGTGTTGGAGCTCTGTTGGATCAGTGATGTCGGAGTTGGAGCTGTATTGGGTCAGTGATGTCGGTTCTGGAGCTGTGTTGGGTCAGTGATGTCGGTGTTGGAGCTCTGTTGGGTCAGCGATGTCGGTGTTGGAGCTGTGTTGGGTCAGTGATGTCGGTGTTGGAGCTGTGTTGGGTCGGTGATGTCGGTGTTGGAGGTGTGTTGGGTAAGTGATGTCGGTGTTGGAGCTGTGTTGGGTCAGTGATGTCGGTGTTGGAGCTGTGTTGGGTCAGTGATGTCGGTGTTGGAGCTGTGTTGGGTCAGTGATGTCGATGTTGGAGCTGTGTTGGGTCAGCGATGTCGGTGTTGGAGCTGTGTTGGGTCAGTGATGTCGGTGTTGGTGCTGTGTTGAGCCAGTGATGTCGGTGTTGGTGCTGTGTTGGGTCAGTGATGTCGGTGTTCGAGCTGGATTGGGTCAGCGATGTCGGTGTTGGAGCTGTGTTGGGTCAGCGATATCGGTTTTGGAGCTGTGTTGGGCCAGTGATGTCGGTGTTGGAGCTGTGTTGGGCCAGTGATGTCGGTGTTGGTGCTGTGTTGGGTCAGCGATGACGGTGTTGGAGCTGTGTTGGGCCTGTGATGTCGGAGTTGGAGCTGTGTTGGGTCAGCGATGTCGGTGTTGGATCTGTGTTGGGTCAGTGATGTCGGTGTTGGAGCTGTGTTGGGTCAGTGATGTCGGTGTTGGAGCTGTGTTGGGTCAGTGATGTCAGTGTTGGAGCTGTGTTGGGCCAGTGATGTCGGTGTTGGAGCTGTGTTGGGCCAGCGATGTCGGTGATGCAGATGTGTTGGGTCAGCGATGTCGGTGTTGGAGCTGTGTTGGGCCAGTGATGTCGGTGTTGGAGCTGTGTTGGGCCAGTGATGTCGGTGTTGGAGCTGTGTTGGGCCAGCGATGTCGTTGTTGGAGCTGTGTTGGGTCAGCGATAACGGTGTTGGTGCTGTGTTGGGTCAGTGATGTCGGTGTTGGAGCTGTGTTGGGTCAGTGATGCCGGTGTTGGAGCTGTGTTGGGTCAGTGATGTCGGTGTTGGAGCTGTGTTGGGCCAGTGATGTCGGTGTTGGTGCTGTGTTGAGTCAGTGATGTCGGTGTTGGAGCTGTGTTGGGTCAGTGATGTCGATGTTGGAGCTGTGTTGGGTCAGTGATGTCGATGTTGGAGCTGTGTTGGGTCAGTGATGTCGGTTTTGGAGCTGTGTTGGGCCAGTGATGTCGGTGTTGGAGCTGTGTTGGGCCAGTGATGTCGGTGTTGGAGCCGTGTTGGGTCAGTGATGTCGGTGTTGGAGCTGTGTTGGGTCAGTGATGTCGGTGTTGGTGCTGTGTTGGGTCAGTGATGTCGGAGTTGGAGCTGTGTTGGGCCGGTGATGTCGGTGTTGGTGCTGTGTTGGGTCAGTGATGTCGGTGTTGGCGCTGTGTTGGGTCAGTGATGTAGGTGTTGGAGCTGTGTTGGGTCAGTGATGTCGGAGTTGGACCTGTGTTGGGTCAGTGATGTCGGTGTTGGAACTGGAATGGGTCAGTGATGTCGGTGTTGGAGCTGTGTTGGGTCAGTGATGTCGGTGTTGGAGCTGTGTTGGGTCAGTGATGTCGGAGTTGGAGCTGTGTTGGGTCAGTGATGTCGGTGTTGGAGCTGTGTTGGGTCAGGGATGTCGGTGTTGGAGCTGTGTTGGGTCAGTGATGTCCGTGTTGGAGCTGTGTTGGGTCAGTGATGTCGGTGTTGGAGCTGTGTTGGGTCAGTGATGTCGGTGTTGGAGCTGTGTTGGGTCAGTGATGTCGGTGCTGGAGCTGTGTTGGGTCAGTGATGTCGGTGTTGGAGCTGTGTTGGGTCAGTGATGTCGGTGTTGGAGCTGTGTTGGGTCAGTAATGTCGGTGTTGGAGCTGTGTTGGGTCAGTGATGTCGGTGTTGGAGCTGTGTTGGGTCAGTGATGTCGGTGTTGGAGCTGTGTTGGGTCAGTGATGTCGGTGTTGGAGCTGTTTTGGGTCAGTGATGTCGGTGTTGGAGCAGTGTTGGGCCAGCGATCTCGGTGTTGGAGCTGTGTTGGTTCAGTGATGTCGGTGTTGGAGCTGTGTTGGGTCAGTGATGTCGGTGTTGGAGCTGTGTTGGGTCAGTGATGTCGGTGTTGGAACTGGATTGGATCAGTGATGTCGGTGTTGGAGCTGTGTTGGGTCAGTGATGTCGGTGTTGGAGCTGTGTTGGGTCAGCGATGTCGGAGTTGGTGCTGTGTTGGGTCAGTGATGTCGGTGTTGGAGCTGTGTTGGGTCAGCGATGTCGGAGTTGGTGCTGTGTTGGGTCAGTGATTTCGGTGTTGGTGCTGTGTTGGGTCAGTGATGTCGGTGTTGGAGCTGTGTTGGGTCAGTGATGTCTGTGTTGGAGCTGTGTTGGGTCAGTGATGTCGGTGTTGGAGCTGTGTTGGGTCAGTGATGTTGGTGTTGGAGCTGTGTTGGGTCACTGATGTCGGTGTTGGTGCTGGGTTGGGTCAGTGATGTCGGTGTTGGAGCTGTGTTGTGCCAGTGATGTCGGTGATGGAGCTGTGTTGGGTCAGCGATGTCGGAGTTGGTGCTGTGTTGGGTCAGTGATGTCGGAGTTGGAGCTGTGTTGGGTCAGTGATGTCAGTGTTGGAGCTGTGTTGGGTCAGTGATGTCGGTGTTGGAGCTGTGTTGGGTCAGTGATGTCGGTGTTGGTGCTGGGTTGGGTCAGTGATGTCGGAGTTGGAGCTGTGTTGGGCCAGTGATGTCGGTGTTGGAGCTGTGTTGGGTCAGTGATGTCGGAGTTGGTCCTGTGTTGGGTCAGTGATGTCGGTGTTGGAACTGTGTTGGGACAGTGATGTCAGTGTTGGAGCTGTGTTGGGTCAGTGATGTCGGTGTTGGATCTGTGTTGGGTCAATGATGTCGGTTTTGGAGCTGTGTTGGGTCAGTGATGTCGGTGTTGGAGCTGTGTTGGGTCAGTGATGTCGGTGTTGGAGCTGTGTTGGGTCAGTGATGTCGGTGTTGGAGCTGTGTTGGGTCAGTGATTTCGGTGTTGGATTGGATTGGATCAGTGATGTCGGTGTTGGAGCTGGATTGGATCAGTGATGTCGGTGTTGGATCTGTGTTGGGTCAGTGATGTCGGTTTTGGAGCTGTGTTGGGTCAGTGATGTCGGTGTTGGAGCTGTGTTGGGTCAGTGATGTCGATGTTGGAGCTGTGTTGGGTCGGTGATGTCGGTGTTGGTGCTGTGTTGGGCCAGTGATGTCGGTGTTGGAACTGGATTGGATCAGTGATGTCGGTGTTGGAGCTGTGTTGGGTCAGCGATGTCGGAGTTGGTGCTGTGTTGGGTCAGTGATGTCGGTGTTGGAGCTGTGTTGGGTCAGTGATGTCGGTGTTGGAGCTGTGTTGGGTCAGTGATGTCGGTGTTGGTGCTGTGTTGGGTCAGTGATGTCGGTGTTGGAGCTGGATTGGATCAGTGATGTCGGTGTTGGAGCTGTGTTGGGTCAGTGATGTCGGTGTTGGAACTGGATTGGATCAGTGATGTCGGTGTTGGAGCTGTGTTGGGTCAGTGATGTCGGTGTTGGAACTGGATTGGATCAGTGATGTTGGTGTTGCAGCTGTGTTGGGTCAGCGATGTCGGAGTTGGTGCTGTGTTGGGTCAGTGATGTCGGTGTTGGAGCTGTGTTGGGCCGGTGATGTCGGTGTTGGTGCTGTGTTGGGTCAGTGATGTCGGTGTTGGCGCTGTGTTGGGTCAGTGATGTAGGTGTTGGAGCTGTGTTGGGTCAGTGATGTCGGAGTTGGACCTGTGTTGGGTCAGTGATGTCGGTGTTGGAACTGGAATGGGTCAGTGATGTCGGTGTTGGAGCTGTGTTGGGTCAGTGATGTCGGTGTTGGAGCTGTGTTGGGTCAGTGATGTCGGAGTTGGAGCTGTGTTGGGTCAGTGATGTCGGTGTTGGAGCTGTGTTGGGTCAGGGATGTCGGTGTTGGAGCTGTGTTGGGTCAGTGATGTCCGTGTTGGAGCTGTGTTGGGTCAGTGATGTCGGTGTTGGAGCTGTGTTGGGTCAGTGATGTCGGTGTTGGAGCTGTGTTGGGTCAGTGATGTCGGTGCTGGAGCTGTGTTGGGTCAGTGATGTCGGTGTTGGAGCTGTGTTGGGTCAGTGATGTCGGTGTTGGAGCTGTGTTGGGTCAGTAATGTCGGTGTTGGAGCTGTGTTGGGTCAGTGATGTCGGTGTTGGAGCTGTGTTGGGTCAGTGATGTCGGTGTTGGAGCTGTGTTGGGTCAGTGATGTCGGTGTTGGAGCTGTTTTGGGTCAGTGATGTCGGTGTTGGAGCAGTGTTGTGCCAGCGATCTCGGTGTTGGAGCTGTGTTGGTTCAGTGATGTCGGTGTTGGAGCTGTGTTGGGTCAGTGATGTCGGTGTTGGAGCTGTGTTGGGTCAGTGATGTCGGTGTTGGAACTGGATTGGATCAGTGATGTCGGTGTTGGAGCTGTGTTGGGTCAGTGATGTCGGTGTTGGAGCTGTGTTGGGTCAGCGATGTCGGAGTTGGTGCTGTGTTGGGTCAGTGATGTCGGTGTTGGAGCTGTGTTGGGTCAGCGATGTCGGAGTTGGTGCTGTGTTGGGTCAGTGATTTCGGTGTTGGTGCTGTGTTGGGTCAGTGATGTCGGTGTTGGAGCTGTGTTGGGTCAGTGATGTCTGTGTTGGAGCTGTGTTGGGTCAGTGATGTCGGTGTTGGAGCTGTGTTGGGTCAGTGATGTTGGTGTTGGAGCTGTGTTGGGTCACTGATGTCGGTGTTGGTGCTGGGTTGGGTCAGTGATGTCGGTGTTGGAGCTGTGTTGTGCCAGTGATGTCGGTGATGGAGCTGTGTTGGGTCAGCGATGTCGGAGTTGGTGCTGTGTTGGGTCAGTGATGTCGGAGTTGGAGCTGTGTTGGGTCAGTGATGTCAGTGTTGGAGCTGTGTTGGGTCAGTGATGTCGGTGTTGGAGCTGTGTTGGGTCAGTGATGTCGGTGTTGGTGCTGGGTTGGGTCAGTGATGTCGGAGTTGGAGCTGTGTTGGGCCAGTGATGTCGGTGTTGGAGCTGTGTTGGGTCAGTGATGTCGGAGTTGGTCCTGTGTTGGGTCAGTGATGTCGGTGTTGGAACTGTGTTGGGACAGTGATGTCAGTGTTGGAGCTGTGTTGGGTCAGTGATGTCGGTGTTGGATCTGTGTTGGGTCAATGATGTCGGTTTTGGAGCTGTGTTGGGTCAGTGATGTCGGTGTTGGAGCTGTGTTGGGTCAGTGATGTCGGTGTTGGAGCTGTGTTGGGTCAGTGATGTCGGTGTTGGAGCTGTGTTGGGTCAGTGATTTCGGTGTTGGATTGGATTGGATCAGTGATGTCGGTGTTGGAGCTGGATTGGATCAGTGATGTCGGTGTTGGATCTGTGTTGGGTCAGTGATGTCGGTTTTGGAGCTGTGTTGGGTCAGTGATGTCGGTGTTGGAGCTGTGTTGGGTCAGTGATGTCGATGTTGGAGCTGTGTTGGGTCGGTGATGTCGGTGTTGGTGCTGTGTTGGGCCAGTGATGTCGGTGTTGGAACTGGATTGGATCAGTGATGTCGGTGTTGGAGCTGTGTTGGGTCAGCGATGTCGGAGTTGGTGCTGTGTTGGGTCAGTGATGTCGGTGTTGGAGCTGTGTTGGGTCAGTGATGTCGGTGTTGGAGCTGTGTTGGGTCAGTGATGTCGGTGTTGGTGCTGTGTTGGGTCAGTGATGTCGGTGTTGGAGCTGGATTGGATCAGTGATGTCGGTGTTGGAGCTGTGTTGGGTCAGTGATGTCGGTGTTGGAACTGGATTGGATCAGTGATGTCGGTGTTGGAGCTGTGTTGGGTCAGTGATGTCGGTGTTGGAACTGGATTGGATCAGTGATGTTGGTGTTGCAGCTGTGTTGGGTCAGCGATGTCGGAGTTGGTGCTGTGTTGGGTCAGTGATGTCGGTGTTGGAGCTGTGTTGGGTCAGCGATGTCGGTGTTGGAGCTGTGTTGGGTCAGTGATGTCGGTGTTGGAGCTGTGTTGGGTCAGCGATGTCGGTGTTGGAGCTGTGTTGGGCCAGTGATGTCGGTGTTGGAGCTGTGTTGGGTCAGTGATGTCGGTGTGGGAGCTGTGTTGGGTCAGTGATGTCGGTGTTGGAGCTGTGTTGGGTCAGCGATGACGGTGTTGGAGCTGCGTTGGGTCAGTGATGTCGGTGTTGGAACTGGACTAGGTCAGCGATGTCGGTGTTGGAGCAGTGTTGGGTCAGTGATGTCGGTGTTGGACGTCGGCAATTGGCTATTTTTGAAAAAACTCAATATCCATCGGACAAAATATTCACAATTGAAAAGGAGTTCGTGAGTTTAGTAACGGCCTTCCAACATTTTAATGTTTAATTTACAAACAATGCATTAGAGACGATTCTGAATACCAATCACAATCCTTAGATATTTCTGGTAAGATTTAAGGACCAGAACACCAGAGTATTTCATTGGAGTCCTTTGTTAGAAGCATTTAATTCACAGATTATACATGTTGCGCGTCATGAAAATGTTATCGCGGATGCTTTATCGTGAGTTTAGATGAAAAATGTTGATCTAAGGTCGAAATGGTCGTGTTCAATGTTATATATATCAATAGAATTGTGTGAAATGTGAAACTCTTGAGTAATGAGCTATGGATCTGGTAATATAATGAAATTAAGGTTTTAAAAGAAAGGAATGATGCCATCTTTCCATGATGATGGTTCATTTTTTCCTGAAGGGGGAGTGCTATGAGATGGGTGGAGTAATTTTTAGATTGGGAGGCAGGACGTTAGCATCTGGTGTTTTTAAGAATGACAAAATTATAAAATGCCAGGGTGGGGGGACAACATTGCGTGGTCCCTTTAAAAGGTGGGGCTTTTTCTGTGCTTAGGGAGTTAAAATGCAAGTACACGGTTAGCCCAGACTGAAACATTAGTATCGAAAGACCAAGCAGCAGTGTTACCAAGGCAACAGGCTCTTGAATTTAGCAAGTCAATTTAAATCAGGCACTTGGATACCAAGAACCAATTAAATATAAATCTGATGGTTTTGACAACGCAGGACCAATCCTATTGTGAGAAATATTGATCTGTCATCAGGGGCAGAAAAGAAGGGGGCAGTGGGACCAAGTGTTAGAGCAACTGCCCCCTGCCAGAGTTCACAGCTCTGAGAGAGAGAGGGAGAATCGCTGGCTCTCATAGCTTCATCTGTGTTTTAGAGAAAGCACCATCTAGATAGCAAAGATACCAAAGGAGAAAGAGGTTCCAGGCACAAGAATCAACAGAGAAGCCCAGAATATTCCGGAAGACACAAAACCTGGTTATAATTTACATTCTATTCTGTTAATGAGTGGGAATTGTATTTATTGGAACAGAATTCCATTCGAATTTTTTGGGTTTGTTAATAGTTTAGTTGATTTGCTCACAGTTAGTTAGATAAATAAATTGTTGCGTGTTGATTTTAGAGAGTCAGGGAGTTATTTTGTATTTAACCACTAGGGGTTGCTGAAGAGCAGCTCACACAACTTCACACACACTTCTTAGAGATGATGGGGCGAGGGACTCCTCTGAGGGTGTTTCGGTGTTAGTTCTCAGAGGGGGGAATCAGCTTCCACTTTATAACAGTGGTAATGTTGGGAAAAGCATTAGACAGGAAATCAGAGAGGTGTGTGTTAAAGGAACATCTGTGATTATGGGCAACTTTAATCTGTATCTAGATTGGGAGAGTCAAATTAATCACAGTACAATAGAGGAGGAATTCCTGGAGTGTATACAGGATGGTTTTCTGGAGCAATACATTGAGGAACCAACAAGGGAACAGGCCATCTTGGTCTGGGTGTTGTGCAATGAGAAAGGATTAGTTGGCAACCTAGCTGTGAGAGAACCCTTGGGGACGAGTGACCATAATACGGTAGAATTCTTTGTCAAGGTGGATAGTCATGGAGCTGATTCTGAGACCAGGGTCCTGAATCTCAGTAAAGGTAACTGTGATTGTATGAGGCTGGACTTGCGGATAGCGAAGAGCATTGTCGGGCAATACAGCAGGATATAGATAGGCTGGAAAATTGGGCGGAGAGGTGGCAGATGGAGTTTAATCCGGATAAATGCGAAGTGATGCATTTTGGAAGAAATAATGTAGGGAGGAGTTATACAATAAATGGCAGAGTCATCAGGAGTATAGAAACACAGAGGGACCTAGGTGTGCAAGTCCACAAATCCTTGAAGGTGGCAACATAGGTGGAGAAGGTGGTGAAGAAGGCATATGGTATGCTTGCCTTTATAGGACGGGGTATAGAGTATAAAAGCTGGAGTCTGATGATGCAGCTGTATAGAACGCTGGTTAGGCCACATTTGGAGTACTGCGTCCAGTTCTGGTCGCCGCACTACCAGAAGTACGTGGAGGCTTTGGAGAGAGTGCAGAGAAAGTTTACCAGGATGTTGCCTGGTATGGAGGGTCTTAGCTATGAGGAGAGATTGGGTAGACTGGGGTTGTTCTCCCTGGAAAGACGGAGAATGAGGGGAGATCTAATAGAGGTGTACAAGATTATGAAGGGGATAGATAGGGTGAACGGTGGGAAGCTTTTTCCCAGATCAGAAGTGACGCTCAAGGTGAGAGGGGTGAAGTATAACTCAGATATTAGAGGGATGTTTTTTACACAGAGGGTGGTGGGGGCCTGGAATGCGCTGCCAAGTAGGGTGGTGGAGGCAGGCACGCTGACATCGTTTAAGACTTACCTGGATAGTCACATGAGCAGCCTGGGAATGGAGGGATACAAACGATTGGTCCAAGGACCAGTTGGACCAAGGAGCGGCACAGGTTTGGAGGGCCGAAGGGCCTGTTTCCTGTGCTGTACTGTTCTTTGTTCTTTGAATTGGCCATGATGGACTGGGAAACATTACTGAAAGAAAAGACAGTGGACAGGCAATAGAAGGCATTTCATAGAATCATAGAATCTACGGCACGGAGACAGGCCCTTCGGCCCAAACTGGTCCATGCCAACAAAATGTCCATCTAAGCTTACCCCATTTGCCTGCATTTGGCCCAAATCCCTGTAAACCATTCCTATCCATGTATCTGTCCAAATGTCTTTTAAATGTTGTCAATGTCCCTGCCTCAACCACTTCCTCCGGCAGCTCATTCCACACACGCACCACCTTCTGTGTAAAAATGCTGCTCCTCAGGTTCCCATTAATTCTTTCCCTTCTTAACTTAAACCTGTGCCCTCTAGTTCTCGATTCCCCAACTCTGGGAAAAAGACTGAATGCATTCACCCTATCCCTGCCTCTCATGATCTGATACACCTCTACATGATCACCCCTCAGTCTCCTACGCTCCAAAGAAAAAAGTTCTAACCTGTTCAATCTCTCCCGATAACTCAGTCCCTTGAGTCCTGGCAACATTCTTGTAAATCTCTTCTGCACTCTCTCCAGTTTAATAACATCTTTCCTATCGCAAGGCAACCAAAACTGAACACAATACTCCAGTTGCGGCCTCACCAACGTCCTGTACAACTGCAACATAACTTCCCAACTTCTATAATGCCCTGACTGATGAAGGCCGGCATGCCAAAAGCCTTCTTCCCTGCCCTATCTACCTTTAGAGAACCGTTCCTAAGAGAACCTTAGGACTCCCTAAGGTCCTATCAGTCACCGTGAAAGTCCTACCTTGATTTGACTTTCCAAAATGCAGCACCTCACACTTATCTGTCTTGAACTCCGTTTGCCATTTTTCAGCCCACTTCCCCAGCTGATCAAGATCCTGCTGCAATTTTTGATAACCTTCCTCACTGTCTACAATACCACCTATTTTAGTGTCATCTGCAAACTTACGATCATGCCATGTACATTCTCATCCAAATCGTTGACTTAGATAACAAACAACCATGGGCCCAGCACTAACCCCTGAGGCACATCACTAGTCACAGGCCTCCAGTCTGACAAGCATCTTTCCACCGCTACCCTCTGCTTCCAACCATCAAGCCAATAGTATATTCAATTTGCCAGCTCTCCCTGGATTCCATGTGATCTAACCTTCCAGAGCAAAGGCCTTACTGAAGTCCATATAGACTACGTCTACCACCCTGCCCTCATCAAACCTCTTAGTCACTTCATCAAAGAACTCGAACAAATTTGTACGGCATGATCTCCCATGTACAAAGCCGTGCTGACTCCTCCTAATCAAACCCTGTCTTTACAAATGCCTGTATATCTTATCCCTCAGAATCAAAGAACAAAGAAAATTACAGCACAGGAACAGGCCCTTCGGCCCTCCAAGCCTGCACCGACCATGCTGCCCGACTTAATTAAAACCCCCTACCCTCCCGGGGACCATAATCCCTCTATTCCCATCTTATTCATGTACTTGTCAAGACGCCCCTTAAAAGTCACTACCGTTTCCGCTTCCACTACCTCCCCCGGCAGCGAGTTCCAGGCACCCACCACCCTGTGTAAACAATCTGCCTCGTACATCTCCTTTAAACTTTGCCCCTCGCACCTTAAACCTGTGTCCCCCAGTAATTGACTCTTCCACCCTGGGAAAAAGTTTCTGACTATCCACTCTGTCCATGCCTCTCATAATCTTGTAGACTTCTATCAGGTCTCCCCTCAACCTCCGTCGATCCAGTGAGAACAAACCAAGTTTCTCCAACCTCTCCTCATAGCTAATGCCCTCCATACCAGGCAACATCCTGGTAAATCATTTCTGTACCCTCTCCAAAGCCTCCACATCCTTCTGGTAGTGTGGTGACCAGAATTGAACACTATATTCCAAGTGCGGCCTCACTAAGGTTCTATAAAGCTGCAACATGACACTAATTTGCTGCAACATAAATCCTCTCTGGTAACTTACCCACCACGGATGTTAGCCTTACCGGTCTATAATTCCCAGGTTGTTCTCTGCAGCCCTTCTTAAATAAGGGCACAACATTTGCCACCCTCCAGTCTTCTGTATCTCACCCGTGGCTAACGATGATGCAAATATCTCAGCCAGGGCTCCTGGAATTCCTTGGCCAGCCTCACGCGGTGTTCTTGGATATACCTGGTCAGGACCAGGAGATTTATCCACCTTCATACATTTTAATACGTCCATCACCTCCTCTACTGTAATGCAAACTGTCCCCAGTATATCGCCACTAACTTTCCCAGGTTCCCCAGTCTTCATGTCTTTCTCCACAGTAAACACAGAGGAGAAATATTCACTGAGAACCTCGCCCATCTCCTGCAGTTCCACACGTGTTTTTCCTTTTCCTTGAGGGGTCCTATTCTCTGTCAAGTTATTCTTTTTCCTTTAATATACTTAAAGAATCCCTTTGGATTCACCTTCATCCTCTCAGCCTCTTTATGCCCCCTTTTTGCCCTCCTAATTTCCTGGAGCACTGGAGGAATACAGAGAAAGTAGAAAAGAACTCAAACAGGGAGTTAGAAGGGCAAAAAGGGGTCACGAAATGTCCTTGGCAGTCAGGATTAAGGAGAATCCTAAGGCATTTTATACATACGTTAGGAACAAGAGGGTTGTTAGGGAAAGAATGGGACCTCTCTGGGACAAAGGAGGGGAGTTATGCTTAGAACCAAAGGAAGTAGGAGAGATCCTAAACGAATACTTTGCATCAGTATTCACAAAGGAGAGGGACATGTTGACTGATAGTGTCTCAGAGAGAAGTGTTGACCCGTTAGAAAAAATCTCAATTACAAGGGAGGAAGTGTTAGGTTTTTTAGGAAACATTAAGACAGACAAATCCCCAGGGCAGGATGGCATCTATCCTAGACTGCTCAGGGAGGCGAGAGATGAAATTGCTGGGCCTCTAACAGAAATCTTTGTCTCTTCACTGGACACAGGAGAGGTCCCAGAGGATTGGAGGACAGAAAATGTGGTCCCGTTATTTAAGAAGGGTAGCAAGGATAACCTGGGTAATTATAGGCCGGTGAGCTTGACGTCCGTGGTAGGGAAGTTGTTGGAGAAGATTCTTAGAGATAGGATGTATGCGCATTTAGAACTGAATAATCTCATTAGCGATAGGCAGCATGGTTTTGTATGAGGGAGGTCATGCCTCACAAATTTGGTTGAGTTTTTGAGGAGGTGACAAAAACGATTGACGAGGGAAGGCCGTGGATGTCGTCTATATGGATTTTAGTAAAGCGTTTGACAAGGTCCCTCATGGCAGGCTGGTGCAAAAGGTTAAATCTCACGGGATAAAAGGTGAGCTAGCTCGATGGGTGGAGAACTGGCTTAGCCATAGAAGTCATGATGCGGAGCTGCCGGCATTGGACTGGGGTAAGCACAGTAAGAAGTCTCACAACACCAGGTTAAAGTTTATTTGGTAGCAAATACCATAAGCTTTCAGAGCACTGCTCCTTCGTCAGCTGGAGTGGATATCTGCTCTCAAACAGTGCACAGACACAGAAATCAAGTTACAGAATACTAATTAGAATGTGAATCTCTAAAGCCAGCCAGGTCTTAAAGGTACAGACAATGTGGGTGGAGGGAGCATTCAACACAGGTTAAAGAGATGTGTATTGTCTCCAGACAGAACAGCTAGTGAGATTCTACAAGCCCAGGAGGCAAGCTGTGGGGGTTACTGATAATGTGACATAAATCCAACATCCCGGTTTAGGCCGGCCTCATGTGTGTGGAACTTGGCTATCAGTTTCTGCTCAGCGACTCTGCGCTGTCGTGTGTCGTGAATGCCGCCTTGGAGAACGCTTACCTGAAGATCCAAGGCTGAATCCCCTGTCTGCTGAAGCGCTCCCCCACAGGAAGAGAACAGTCTTGCCTGGTGATTGTCGAGCGGTGTTCATTCATCCGTTGTCGTAGCGTCTGCATGGTTTCCCCAATGTACCATGCCTCGGGACATCCTTTCCTGCAGCGTATCAGGTAGACAACGTTGGCCGAGTTGCAAGAGTATGTACCGTGTACCTGGTGGATGGTGTTCTCACGTGAGATGATGGCATCCGTGTCGATGATCCGGCACGTCTTGCAGAGGTTGCTGTGGCAGGGTTGTGTGGTGTCGTGATCACTGTTCTCCTGAAGGCTGGGTAGTTTGCTGCGGACAATGGTCTGTTTGAGGTTGTGCGGTTGTTTGAAGGCAAGAAGTGGGGGTGTGGGGATGGCCTTGGCGAGATGTTCGTCTTCATCAATGACATGTTGAAGGCTCCAGAGGAGATGCCGTAGCTTCTCCACTCCGGGTAAGTACTGGACGACGAAGGGTACTCGGTCCACCGTGCCCCGTGTTTGTCTTCTGAGGAGGTCGGTGCGGTTTTTCGCTGTGGCACATCGGAGTTTACCTGTTGGACTTTAACCTGGTGTTGTGAGACTTCTTACTGTGCTTACCCCAGTCCAACGCCGGCATCTCCACATCATGACTTCTATGGCTAAGCCAGTTCTCCACCCATCGAGCTAGCTCACCTTTTATCCCGTGAGATTTAACCTTTTGCTCCGTTTTCCCCGGAGCGGAGAAGCTACGGCATCTCCTCCGGAGCCTTCAACATGTCAGCGTCTGGAGGTGTCTGTTGCGATCCTCCTCATCCGAGCAGATCCTGTGTATTCGGAGGGCTTGTCCGTAGGGGATGGCTTCTTTAACGTGTTTAGGGTGGAAGCTGGAGAATTGGAGCATCGTGAGGTTATCCGTGGGCTTGCGGTACAGTGAGGTGCTGAGGTGACTGTCCTTAATGGAGATGCGTGTGTGCAAGAATGCAACCGATTCCGGAGAGTAGTCCATGGTGAGTCTGATGGTGGGATGGAACTTGTTGATGTCATCATAGAGGTGTCACTTCTTGCCTTCAAACAACCGCACAACCTCAAACAGACCATTGTCCGCAGCAAACTACCCAGACTTCAGGAGAACAGTGACCACGACACCACACAATCCTGCCACAGCAACCTCTGCAAGACGTGCCGGATCATCGACACGGATGCCATCATCTCACGTGAGAACATCATCCACCAGGTACACGGTACCTACTCTTGCAACTCGGCCAACGTTGTCTACCTGATACGCTGCAGGAAAGGATGTCCCGAGGCATGGTACATTGGGGAAACTATGCAGACGCTGCGACAACGGATGAATGAACACCGCTCGACAATCACCAGGCAAGACTGTTCTCTTCCTGTTGGGGAGCACTTCAGCGGTCACGGGCATTCGGCCTCTGATATTCGGGTGAGCGTTCTCCAAGGCGGCCTTCACGACACACGACAGCGCAGAGTCGCTGAGCAGAAACTGATAGCCAAGTTCCGCACACACGAGGACGGCCTCAACCGGGATATTGGGTTCATGTCCCACTATTTGTAACCCCCACAGAGTTTCACTGGCTGTCTTGTCTGGAGACAATACACATCTTTTTAGCCTGTCTTGATGCTCTCTCCACTCACGTTGTTTTGTTTCTTAAAGACTTGATTAGTTGTAAGTATTCGCATTCCAACCATTATTCATGTAAATTGAGTTTGTGTCTTTATATGCTCTGTTTGTGAACAGAATTCCCACTCACCTGAAGAAGGGGCTTGCAGCTCCGAAAGCTTGTGTGGCTTTTGCTACCAAATAAACCTGTTGGACTTTAACCTGGTGTTGTTAAACTTCTTACTGTGTTTACCCCAGTCCAACGCCGGCATCTCCACATCATGACTAGTGGTGTTCCACAGGGCTCTGTACTGGGACCTCTGCTGTTTGTGATATATATAAATGATTTGGAGGAAGATGTAGCTGGTGTGATCAGTAAGTTTGCGGACAACACGAAGATTGCTGGAGTTGCGGATAGTGATGAACATTGTCAGAGAATACAGCAGGATATAGTTAAGCTGGAACATTGGGCGGAGAATTGGCAGATGGAATTTAATCCAGATAAATGCGAAGTGATGCATTTCGGTAGATCTAATGTAAGGGGGAGCTATACAATAAATGGCAGAACCATCAGGAGTATAGACACACAGAGGGACCTGGGTGTACAAGTCCACAGATCCTTAAAGGTGGCAGCACAGGTGGAGAGGGTGGTGAAGAAGGCATATGGCATAGAACATAGAACAGTGCAGCACAGAACAGGCCCTTCGGCCCACAATGTTATGCCGAACTTTGTCTGAAACCCAAATCAAGCTATCCCACTCCCTATCATCCCGAAGTGCTCCATGTGCCTATCCAATAGCTTCTTAAATGTTCCTGAAGTTTCGTACTCCACTATCCCTGCAGGCAGTTCATTCCACACCCCAACCACTCTCTGAGTAAAAAACCTACCTCGGACATCCTTCCTATATCTCCCACCACGAACCCTATAGTTATGTCCCCTTGTTACGCTCCATTCATAAGAACATAAGAACATAAGAACATAAGAAATAGGAGCAGGAGTAGGCCATCTAGCCCCTCGAGCCTGCCCCGCCATTCAATAAGATCATGGCTGATCTGACGTGGATCAGTACCACTTACCCGCCTGATCCCCATAACCCTTAATTCCCTTACCGCTCAGGAATCCATCCATCCGCGCTTTAAACATATTCAGCGAGGTAGCCTCCACCACCTCAGTGGGCAGAGAATTCCAGAGATTCACCACCCTCTGGGAGAAGAAGTTCCTCCTCAACTCTGTCTTAAACCGACCCCCCTTTATTTTGAGGCTGTGTCCTCTAGTTTTAACTTCCTTACTAAGTGGAAAGAATCTCTCCGCCTCCACCCTATCCAGCCCCCGCATTATCTTATATGTCTCCATAAGATCCCCCCTCATCCTTCTAAACTCCAACGAGTACAAACCCGAGGAAATAGTCTTTGAACGTTCACTCTATCTATTCCCCTCATCATCTTATAAACCTCTATCAAGTCTCCTCTCAACCTCCTCCGCTCCAAAGAGAAAAGCCCAAGTTCCCTCAACCTTTCCTCATAAGACCTACCCTCCAAACCAGCATCCTGGTAAATCTCCTCTGCACTCTTTCCAGCACTTCCACATCCTTCTTATAGTGAGGTGACCAGAACTGCACACAATATTCCAAATGTGGTCTCACCAAGGTCCTGTACAGTTGCAGCATAACCCCACAGCTCTTAAACTCAAACCCCCTGTTAATAAACGCTAACACGCTATAGGCCTTCTTCACAGCTCTATCCACTTGAGTGGCAACCTTCAGTGATCTGTGGATATGAACCCCAAGATCTCTCTGTTCCTCCACAGTCTTCAGAACCCTACCTTTGACCCTGTAATCCACATTTAAATTAGTCCTACCAAAATGAATCACCTCGCATTTATCAGGGTTAAACTCCATTTGCCATTTTTCAGCCCAGCTTTGCATCCTATCTATGTCTCTTTGCAGCCTACAACAGCCCTCCACCTCATCCACTACTCCACCAACCTTGGTGTCATCAGCAAATTTACTGATCCACCCTTCAGCCCCCTCCTCTAAGTCATTTATAAAAATCACAAATAGCAGAGGACCAAGCATTCCGCTGGTAACCGGTTTCCAGTCCGAAAATTTTCCATCCACCACCACCCTCTGTCTTCTGTTAGATATGATGTGGAGATGCCGGCGTTGGACTGGGTTAAACACAGTAAGAAGTTTAACAACACCAGGTTAAAGTCCAACAGGTTTATTTGGTAGCAAACACCATAAGCTTTCGGAGCGCTGCTCCTTCCTCAGATGGAGTGGAAATGTGCTCTCAAACAGTGCACAGAGACACAAAATCAAGTTACAGAATACTAATTAGAATGCGAATCCCTACAACCAACCAGGTCTTAAAGATACAGACAATGTGAGTGGAGGGAGCATTAAGCACAGGTTAAAGAGATGTGTATTGTCTCCAGACAGGACAGCCTGCAAGTCCAGGAGGCAAGCTGTGGGGGTTACTGATAATGTGACATAAATTCAACATCCCGGTTTAGGCCGTCCTCATGTGTGCGGAACTTGGCTATCAGTTTCTGCTCAGCAACTCTGCGCTGTCGTGTGTCGTGAAGGCTGCCTTGGAGAACGCTTACCTGAAGATCAGAGGCTGAATGCCCGTGACTGCTGAAGTGCTCCCCCACAGGAAGAGAACAGTCTTGCCTGGCGATTGTCGAGCGGTGTTCATTCATCCGTTGTCGTAGCGTCTGCATGGTTTCCCCAATGGGGATGAATGAACACCGGTGTGTACAGGTACACAGGTCACAGAAAGTGGCAATGCAGGTGGAGAAGGTAGTCAAGAAGGCATACGGCACGCTTGCCTTCATTGGCTGGGGCATTGAGTTTAAAAATTGGCAAGTCATGTTGATGCTTTATAGAAGCTTAGTTAGGCCGCACTTGGAATATAGTGTTCAATTCTGGTCGCCACACTACCAGAAGGATGTGGAGGCTTTGGAGGGGGTACAGAAAAGATTTACCAGGATGTTGCCTGGTATGGAGGGCATTAGCTATGAGGACAGGTTGGAGAAACTTGGTTTGTTCTCACTGGAGCGACGGAGGTTGAGGGGCGACCTGATAGAAGTCTACAAGATTATGAGGGGCATGGACAGAGTGGATAGTCAGAAGCTTTTTCCCAGGGTGGAAGAGTCAATTACTCGGGGGCACAGGTTTAAGGTGCGAGGGGCAAGGTTTAAAGGAGATGTACGAGGCAGATTTTTTACACAGAGGGTGGTGGGTGCCTGGAACTCGCTGCCGGGGGAGGTAGTGGAAGCGGATACGGTAGTGAGTTTTAAGGGGCGTCTTGACAAGTACATGAATAGGATGGGAATAGAGGGATACGGTCCCCGGAAGGGTAGGGGGTTTTAGTTCAGTCGGGCAGCATGGTCGGTGCAGGCTTGGAGGGGCCGAAGGGCCTGTTCCTGTGCTGTAATTTTCTTTGTTCTTTGGGTGTGTGTGAGGGTGTGTGAATGGGTGTCTGTGTGTATGTGTGTGTGTGAAGGAGTGTATAAGGGGTCTTGTGAAGGTGTGTGTGCGAGGATGTGTGTGAGGGGGTAGATAAGTGTGTGTGATGGTGTGTGTGAGGGGATGTGTGAGGTTGTGTGTGTGAGGTTGTGTAGTGTGAAGTTGTGTGTGTGAGGTTGTGTGTGTGAGGTGGCGTGTGGGGGGGTGGGGTGTGTGGGATTGTGTGTGGATGGGTGTGTGTGAGGGTGTGTGTGAGGGGGTCTGTGTGTGTGTGAGGGCGTCTGTGTGTGTGAAGGAGTATATAAGGGGTTTTGTGGGGCTGTGTGAGGGGTTGTATGAGGGTGTGTGTGAGGGGGTGTATAAGGGTGTGTGAGGTTGTGTGTGTGAGCTGGTGTGTGGGTGGGTGTGTGGGTGGGTGTGTGTGTGGGTGGGTAGGAGGGCTTTGTGAGGGTGTGTGTGAGTGGTGTGTGAGGGTGTGTGTGTGAGGGTGTGTGTGTGAGGGTGTGTGTGTGAGGGTGTGTGTGTGAGGGTGTGTGTGTGAGGGTGTGTGTGTGAGGGTGTGTGTGTGAGGGTGTGTGTGTGAGGGTGTGTGTGTGAGGGTGTGTGTGTGAGGGTGCGTGTGTGAGGGTGCTGTGTGAGGGTGCGTGTGTGAGGGTGCGTGTGTGAGGGTGCGTGTGTGAGAGTGTGTGTGTGGGTGTGTGTGTGAAGGGTGTGTGTGTGAAGGGTGTGTGAGGGGGTGTGTGTGCGGAGGTGGGTGGGGTGGGGGTGTGCGTGTGTGGGGGTGTGAGGCGAGGGGGTGTGTGTGTGGGGGGGTGTGGGGGTAAGGGGTGATGTGTGGGGGTGTGTGAGTGTGTGTGTGTGGAGGTGTGTGTGTGGGGGGCTGTGTGTGTGGGGGCTGTGTGTGTGTGGGGGCTGTGTGTGTGTGGGGGGCTGTGTGTGTGTGGGGGGGCTGTGTGTGGGGGGCTGTGTGTGTGGGGGGCTGTGTGTGTGGGGTGCGTGTGAGTGTGTGGGGTGATGGGGGGGTGTGTGTGGGGTGTGTGTGTGAGGGTGTGTGAGTGTGTGGGGGTGTGTGTGTGGGGGGGGGTGTGAGGTCTGTGTGAGGTCTGTGTGAGGTCTGTGTGTGGTCTGTGTGAGGTCTGTGTGAGGGTGTGTGTGAAAGTGTGTGGGGGTATGTGAGGGTGTGTGTGTGGGGTGTGTGTGGGAATGTGTGAGGGTGTGTGTGTCTGGGTGTGTGTGGGGCTGTGTGTATGGGGCGGTGTATGTGTGGGAATGCGGGTGGGGTGTATGTGGGGTGATGGGGGTGTGTGTGGGGGGGTGTGTGGGGGTGTATGTGTGTGGGGCGTGTGTGTGTGTGTGTGGGGGGCGTGTGGGCATGTGTGGGCGTGTGTATGTGTGGTGATGTGTGTGGTGATGTGTGTGGTGATGTGTGTGGATGTGTGTGGGGATGTGTGTGTGGGGATGTGTGTGTGGGGGTGTGTGTGAGGAGGGTGTGGGGGTGTGTGGGTGTGTGTGTGGGAGTGTGTGTGGGAGTGTGTGTGGGGATGTGTGTGGGAGTGTGTGTGTGGGGATGTGTGTGGGTGTGGATGTGTGTAGGGAGGGTGTGGGAGTGTGTGTGGGAGTGTGTGTGGGGATGTGTGTGGGGATGTGTGTGGGGATGTGTGTGGGGAGGGTGTGGGGGTGTGTGTGGGCAGGGTGTGGGGGTGTGTGTGGGGGTGCGTGTGGGTGTGTGTGTGGGGGTGTTTTTGGGGAGGGTGTGGGGGTGTGTGTCGGGGTGTGTGTGGGGCTGTGTGTGTGGGGAGGGTGAGGAGGTGTGTGTGGGTGTGTGTGTTGGGATGTGTGTGGGTGTGTGTGTGTGGGTGTGTGTGTGGGTGTGTGTGTGGGGATGCGTGTGGGAGTGTGTGGGGATGTGTGTGTGGGCAGGGTGTGGGGGTGTGTGTGGGGATGTGTGGGTGGGTGTGTGCGTGGGTGTGTGCGGGGATGTGTCTGGGTGTGGGTGTGTGTGTGGGGATGTGTGTGGGTGTGTGCGTGGGGATGTGTGTGGGTGTGTGCGTGTGGGTGTGCGTGTTGGGATGTGTGTGGGTGTGTGTGTGTGTGTGTGTGGGTGTGTGTGTGTGGGTGCGTGTGTGTGTGGGGAGGGTGTGGTGGTGTGTGTGGGGAGGGAGTGCGGGTGTATGTGGGGATGTGTGTGGGTGTGTGTGTGTGGGGGTGTGCGTGTGTGGGAGTGTGTGGGAGTGTGTGGGGATGTGTGTGGGGATGTGTGTGGGTGTGTGTGTGTGGGTGTGTGTGTGTGGGGATGTGTGTGTGGAGGTGTGTGTGTGTGTGGTGATGCATGTGGGGATGTGTGTGTGTGGGTGTGTGGGGATGTGTGTGTGTGTGTGTGTGGGTGTGTGTGTGTGGGGATGCGTGTGGGAGTGTGTGGGGATGGGTGTGGGGAGGGTGTGGGGGTGTGTGTGGGGATGTGTGTGGGTGTGTGTGTGTGGGGATGTGTGTGGGTGTGTGTGTGGGGATGTGTGGGGGTGTGTGTATGGGGATGTGTGTGGGGCTGTGTGTGTGGGGAGGGTGAGGAGGTGTGAGTGGGTGTGTGTGTTGGGATGTGTGTGGGTGTGTGTGTGTGGGTGTGTGTGTGGGGATGCGTGTGGGAGTGTGTGGGGATGTGTGTGTGGGCAGGGTGTGGGGGTGTGTGTGGGGATGTGTGGGTGGGTGTGTGCGTGGGTGTGTGCGGGGATGTGTCGGGGTGTGTGCGTGGGTGTGGGTGTGTGTGTTGGGATGTGTGTGGGTGTGTGCGTGGGGATGTGTGTGGGTGTGTGCGTGTGGGTGTGCGTGTTGGGATGTGTGTGGGTGTGTGTGTGTGGGTGTGTGTGTGTGGGTGCGTGTGTGTGGGTGTGTGTGTGGGGATGCGTGTGGGTGTGTGTGGGAGTGTGTGTGTGAGGTCTGTGTGAGGGTGTGTGTGAGAGTGTGTGGGGGTATGTGAGAGTGTGTGTGGGGTGTGTGTGGCAATGTGTGAGGGTGTGTGTGTCTGGGTGTGTGTGGGGCTGTGTGTATGGGGCTGTGTGTGGGGGGGGTGGGTGGGGGTGTGTGTGTGGGAATGCGGGTGGGGTGTGTGTGTGTGTATGTGGGGTGATGGGGGTGTGTGTGTGGGGGTGTGTTGGGGTGTATGTGTGTGGGGCAGCAAGGCCTTTGACAAGGTCCCTCATGGGAGGTTAGTTAGGAAGGTTCAGTCGCTAGGTATACATGGGGAGGTAGTAAATTGGATAAGACACCTGCTCAATGGAAGAAGCCAGAGAGTGGTTGTGGAGGATTGCTTCTCTGAGTGGAGGCCTGTGACTAGTGGTGTGCCGCAGGGATCGGTGTTGGGTCCATTGTTGTTTGTCATCTATATCAATGATCTGGATGATAATGTGGTCAATTGGATCAGCAAGTTTGCTGATGATACAAAGATTGGAGGTGTAGTGGACAGTGAGGAAGGTTTTCAAAGCTTGCAGAGGGATTTGGACCAACTAGAAAAATGGGCTGAAAAATGGCAAATGGAATTTAACGCAGACAAGTGTGAGATATTGCACTTTAGAAGGACAAACCAAAGAAGAACGTACAGGGTAAATGGTAGGACTCTGAAGAGTGCAGTTGAACAGAGGGATCTGGGAATACAGATACAGAATTCCCTAAAAGTGATGTCACAGGTGGATAGGGTGGTAAAGAGTGCCTTTGGTACATTGGCCTTTATAAATCGGAGTATCGAGTATAAAAGTTGGAGTGTTATTGTAAGGTTATATAAGGCATTGGTGAGGCCGAATTTGGAGTATTGTGTACAGTTTTGGTCACCTACTGACAGGAAGGATGTAAATAAGATTGAAAGAGTGCAGAGAAGGTTCACAAGGATGTTGCCGGGACTTGAGAAGCTGAGTTACAGAGAGAGATTGAATAGGTTGGGACTTTATTCCCTGGAGCGTAGAAGATTGAGGGGAGGTTTGATAGAAGCGTATAAGATTTTGATGGGTATAGATAGAGTGAATGCAAGCAGGCTTTTTCCGCTGAGGCTCGGGGAGAAAAAAACCAAAGGACATGGGTTAAGGGTGAAAGGAGAAAAGTTTAAAGGGAATATTAGGGGGGGCTTCTTCATGCAGAGAGTGGTGGGAGTGTGGAATGAGCTGCCGGATAAAGTGGTAAATGCGGGGTCACTTTTAACATTTAAGAAAAACTTGGACGGGTTCATGGATGAGAGGGGTGTGGAGGGATATGGTCCAAGTGCAGGTCAGTGGGACTAGACATAAAATGGTTCGGCACAGACAAGAAGGGCCAAAAGGCCTGTTTCTGAGCTGTAATTTTCTATGGTTCGATGGGGCGTGTGTGTGTGTGTGGTGCGTGGGGGGCGCGGATGTGTGTGGGTGTGTGTATGTGGGTGTGTGTGTGGTGATGTGTGTGGGTGTGGGTGTGTGTGGTGATGTGTGTGAGGAGGGTGTGGGGATGTGTGTGTGGGTGTGTGTGTGGGAGTGTGTGTGTGGGGATGTGTGTGGGTGTGGATGTGTGTGGCGAGGGTGTGGGAGTGTGTGTGGGAGTGTGTGTGGGAGTGTGTGTGGGGATGTGTGTGGGAGTGTGTGTGGGGATGTGTGTGGGGATGTGTGTGGGGATGTGTGTGGGGATGTGTGTGGGGATGTGTGTGGGGATGTGTGTGGGGATGTGTGTGGGGGTGCGTGTGGGGGTGCGTGTGGGGGTGCGTGTGGGGGTGCGTGTGGAGAGGGTGTGGGGGTGCGTGTGGGGAGGGTGTGTGTGGGTGTGGGTGTGTGGGTGTGTGCGTGTGGGTGTGTGCGTGTGGGTGTGTGTGGGTGTGTGTGGGGATATGTGTGTGGGGGTGCGTGTGGGGGTGCGTGTGGGTGTGCGTGTGGGGAGGGTGTGGGGGTGTGTGTGGGGGAGGGTGTGTGGGTGTGTGTGTGTGGGTGTGTGTGTGTGGGTGTGGGTGTGTGTGTGTGTGTGTGTGGGTGTGTGTGTGTGGGGAGGGTGTGGGGGTGTGTGTGGGGATGTGTGTGTGGGGATGTGTGTGTGGGGATGTGTGTGTGGGGATGTGTGTGTGGGGATGTGTGTGTGGGGATGTGTGTGTGGGGATGTGTGTGTGGGGATGTGTGTGTGGGGATGTGTGTGTGGGGATGTGTGTGTGGGGATGTGTGTGTGGGTGTGCGTGTGGGGAAGTGTGTGGGGATGTGTGTGGGTGTGTGTGTGTGGGTGTGTGTGTGTGGGGTGTGTGCGTGGGTGTGTGCGGGGATGTGTCTGGTTGTGTGCGTGGGTGTGGGTGTGTGTGTGGGGATGTGTGTGGGTGTTTGTGTGTGGGTGTGCGTGTGGGGATATGTGTGGGTGCGTGTGTGTGTGTGTGGGTGTGTGTGTGTGGGTGTGTGTGTGGGGATGCGTGTGGGAGTGTGTGGGGATGTGTGTGGGTGTGTGTGTGAGGATGCGTGTGGGAGTGTGTGGGTGTGTGTGTGGGTGTGTGTGTGTGGGTGTGTGTGGGGATGCGTGTGGGAGTGTGTGGGTGTGTGTGTGGGGAGGTGTGTGGGAGTGTGTGGGTGTGTGTGTGGGGGGCGTGGGCGTGTGTGGGTGTGTGTATGTGAGGTGTGTGTGGGGATGTGTGTGGGGATGAGTGTGGGGGTTTGTGTGTGGGTGCGTGCGTGGGTGTGTGCGGGGATGTGTCTGGTTGTGTGCGTGGGTGTGGGTGTGTGTGTGGGGATGTGTGTGGATGTTTGTGTGTGGGTGTGAGTGTGGGGATATGTGTGGGTGTGTGTGTGTGGGTGTGTGTGTGTGGGTGTGTGTGTGTGGGTGTGTGTGTGGGGATGCGTGTGGGAGTGTGTGGGGATGTGTGTGGGGATGTGTGTGGGTGTGTGTGTGAGGATGCGTGTGGGAGTGTGTGGGTGTGTGTGTGGGGAGGTGTGTGGGAGTGTGTGGGTGTGTGTGTGGGGATGCGTGTGGGAGTTTGTGGGTGTGTGTGTGTGGGTGTGTGTGTGGGGTTGCGTGTGGGAGTGTGTGGGTGTGTGTGTGGGTGTGTGTGTGGGGATGTGTGTGGGAGTGTGTGGGTGTGTGTGTGGGAGTGTGTGGGTGTGTGTGTGGGGAGGTGTGTGGGTGTGTGTGTGGGGAGGTGTGTGGGAGTGTGTGGGGGTGTGTGTGTGGGTGTGTGTGTGGGGATGCGTGTGGGAGTGTGTGGGTGTGTGTGTGGGGAGGTGTGTGGGAGTGTGTGGGTGTGTGTGTGGGGAGGTGTGAGGGAGTGTGTGGGTGTGTGTGTGGGGAGGTGTGTGGGAGTGTGTGGGTGTGTGTGTGGAGTGTGTGGGTGTGTGTGTGGGAGGTGTGTGGGAGTGGGTGGGGGTGTGTGTGGGATGTGTGTGGGTGTGTGTGTGGGGATGCGTGTGGGAGTGTGTGGGTGTGTGTGTGGGGATGCGTGTGGGAGTGTGTGGGTGTGTGTGGGGGTGTGTGTGGGGAGGTGTGTGGGAGTGTGTGGTGTGTGTGTGTGGGTGTGTGTGTGGGGATGCGTGTGGGAGTGTGTGGGTGTGTGTGTGGGGAGGTGTGTGGGAGTGTGTGGGTGTGTGTGTGGGGAGGTGTGTGGGAGTGTGTGGGTGTGTGTGTGGGGAGGTGTGTGGGTGTGTGGGTGGGTGTGTGTGTGGGTGAGTGTGTGGGTGTGTGTGTGGGGAGGTGTGTGGGAGTGTGTGGGGGTGTGTGTGGGGATGTGTGTGGGTGTGTGTGTGGGGATGCATGTGGGGGTGTGTGTGGGGGTGTGTGTGGGGAGGTGTGTGGGTGTGTGTGTGTGGGTGTGTGTGTGGGGATGCGTGTGGGAGTGTGTGGGTGTGTGTGTGGGGAGGTGTGTGAGAGTGTGTGGGGGTGTGTGTGTGGGGATGTGTGTGGGTGTGTGTGTGAGGATGCGTGTGGGAGTGTGTGGGTGTGTGTGTGTGGGTGTGTGTGGGGATGCGTGTGGGAGTGTGTGGGTGTGTGTGTGGGGAGGTGTGTGGGAGTGTGTGTGGGTGTGTGTGTGTGGGTGTGTGTGGGAGTGTGTGGGTTTGTGTGTGGGGAGGTGTGTGGGAGTGTGTGGGAGTGTGTGGGGGTGTGTGTGTGGGTGTGTGTGTGGGTGTGTGTGTGGGGATGCGTGTGGGGAGGTGTGTGGGAGTGTGTGGGTGTGTGTGTGGGGAGGTGTGTGGGAGTGTGTGGGGGTGTGTGTGTGGGTGTGTGTGTGGGAGTGTGTGGGTGTGTGTGTGGGGAGGTGTGTGGGAGTGTGTGGGTGTGTGTGTGTGGGAGTGTGTGGGAGTGTGTGGGTGTGTGTGTGGGGAGGTGTGTGGGAGTGTGTGTGGGAGTGTGGTGGGTGTGTGTGTGGGGAGGTGTGTGGGAGTGTGTGGGTGTGTGTTGTGTGGGGAGGTGTGTGGGTGTGTGTGTGAGGATGCGTGTGGGAGTGTGTGTGGGTGTGTGTGGGGATGAGTGTGGGAGTGTGTGTGGGGGAGGTGTGTGGGAGGTGTGTGGGGGTGTGTGTGGGGAGGTGTGTGGGAGTGTGTGTGGGGAGTTGTGTGGGAGTGTGTGGGGGTGTGTGGGGAAGTGTGTGGGGGTGTGTGTGTGGGGATGTGTGTGGGAGTATATGGGAGTGTGTGGGGTGTGTGTGTGTGGGTGTGTGTGTGTGGGATGCGTGTAGGAGTGTGTGGGGGTGTGTGTAGGGAGGTGTGTGGGAGTGTGTGGGGGTGAGTGTGTGGGTGTGTGTGTGGGGAGGTGTGTGGGAGTGTGTGGGGGTGTGTGTGTGGGGATGCGTGTGGGAGTGTGTGGGTGTGGGTGTGGGGAGGTGTGTGGGAGTGTGGGTGTGTGTGTGGGGAGGTGTGTGGGAGTGTGTGGGGGTGTGTGTAGGGAGGTGTGTGGGAGTGTGTGGGGGTGTGTGTGTGGGAGTGTGTGGGGGTGTGTGTGTGGGAGTGTGTGGGTGTGTGTGTGGGGAGGTGTGTGGGAGTGTGTGGGGGTGTGTGTGTGGGAGTGTGTGGGGGTGTGTGTGTGGGAGTGTGTGGGTGTGTGTGTGGGGAGGTGTGTGGGAGTGTGTGGGTGTGTGTGTGTGGGAGTGTGTGGGAGTGTGTGGGAGTGTGTGGGTGTGTGTGTGGGGAGGTGTGTGGGAGTGTGTGTGGGAGTGTGTGGGTGTGTGTGTGGGGAGGTGTGTGGGAGTGTGTGGGTGTGTGTGTGGGGAGGTGTGTGGGTGTGTGTGTGAGGATGCGTGTGGGAGTGTGTGGGGGTGTGTGTGTGGGGATGCGTGTGGGAGTGTGTGGGTGTGTGTGTGGGGAGGTGTGTGGGAGTGTGTGGGTGTGTGTGTGGGTGTGTGTGTGGGGATGCGTGTGGGGAGGTGTGTGGGTGTGTGTGGGGGTGTGTGTGGGGAGGTGTGTGGGGGTGTGTGTGAGGAGGTGTGTGGGAGTGTGTGGGGGTGTGTGTGTGGGGATGCGTGTGGGAGTGTGTGTGGGGAGGTGTGTGGGAGTGTGTGGGGGTGTGTGTGGGGAGGTGTGTGGGAGTGTGTGTGGGGAGTTGTGTGGGAGTGTGTGTGGGTGTGTGTGGGGAAGTGTGTGGGGGTGTGTGTGTGGGGATGTGTGTGGGAGTATATGGGAGTGTGTGGGGGTGTGTGTGTGGGTGTGTGTGTGGGGATGCGTGTAGGAGTGTGTGGGGGTGTGTGTAGGGAGGTGTGTGGGAGTGTGTGGGGGTGAGTGTGTGGGTGTGTGTGTGGGGAGGTGTGTGGGAGTGTGTGGGGGTGTGTGTGTGGGGATGCGTGTGGGAGTGTGTGGGTGTGGGTGTGGGGAGGTGTGTGGGAGTGTGTGGGTGTGTGTGTGGGGAGGTGTGTGGGAGTGTGTGGGGGTGTGTGTAGGGAGGTGTGTGGGAGTGTGTGGGGGTGTGTGTGGGGGTGTGTGTGTGGGAGTGTGTGGGTGTGTGTGTGGGGAGGTGTGTGGGAGTGTGTGGGGGTGTGTGTGTGGGAGTGTGTGGGGGTGTGTGTGTGGGAGTGTGTGGGTGTGTGTGTGGGGAGGTGTGTGGGAGTGTGTGGGGGTGTGTGTGGGGAGGTGTGTGGGGGTGTGTGGGTGTGTGTGTGGGGAGGTGTGTGGGGGTGTGTGGGGGTGTGTGTGGGGAGGTGTGTGGGTGTGTGTGTGGGGAGGTGTGTGGGAGTGTGTGGGGGTGTGTGTGGGGAGGTGTGTGGGAGTGTGTGGGTGTGTGTGTGGGGAGGTGTGTGGGGAGGTGTGTGTTGGGGTCTCTGTGAGTGAGTGTATTCTGATTTCTCTTGCCAGCCCCGCCGGTCCTGTCTCTCTCGGTTCCGGAGGTATTGGTTGTCAATCCGGGCTCTGACGTGGAGATTGAATGTTCGGTGGATGCCGGTGACCCCAGGCCCTCTCTCTGGTGGACGCATTCCCCGGGGCCAATGCCGACTAATGTCAGGATTGAAGGAGGGAAGCTGTGGATCCGGGAGATTTGGCCAGAGCATGGTGGATTTTACAACTGCTCCGCGAGGAATGGCGTGGGAAACCAGGACAAGAAATCGGTGGAGATTCGAGTGAGAGGTCAGTGAGCAAGATAAGGACGAGAGAAAGTGAGACACACTGACTGTCCAGAATTAACCAAAAACTCCGGTTAACCGAGTGCCCGTTACTGTGCGAGTGAGTGCGGTTTGGTTAGTGCCGGTTACTGTGTGTGTGAGTGCGGTTTGGTTAGTGCCGGTTACTGTGTGAGTGAGTGCGGTTTGGTTAGTGCCGGTTACTGTGTGAGTGAGTGTGGTTTGGTTAGTGCCGGTTACTGTGTGAGTGAGTGCGGTTTGGTTAGTGACGGTTACTGTGTGAGTGAGTGTGGTTTGGTTAGTGCCGGTTACTGTGTGAGTGAGTGTGGTTTGGTTAGTGACGGTTACTGTGTGAGTGAGTGTGGTTTGGTTAGTGCCGGTTACTGTGTGAGTGAGTGTGGTTTGGTTAGTGCCGGTTACTGTGTGAGTGAGTGCGGTTTGGTTAGTGACGGTTACTGTGTGAGTGAGTGTGGTTTGGTTAGTGCCGGTTACTGTGTGAGTGAGTGTGGTTTGGTTAGTGACGGTTACTGTGTGAGTGAGTGCGGTTTGGTTAGTGCCGGTTACTGTGTGAGTGAGTGCGGTTTGGTTAGTGTCGGTTACTGTATGTGTGAGTGCGGTTTGGTTAGTGTCGGTTACTGTATGTGTGAGTGCGGTTTGGTTAGTGTCGGTTACTGTGTGAGTGAGTGCGGTTTGGTTAGTGTCGGTTACTGTGTGAGTGAGTGCGGTTTGGTTAGTGTCGGTTACTGTGTGTGTGAGTGTGGTTTGGTTAGTGCCGGTTACTGTGTGAGTGAGTGCGGTTTGGTTAGTGCCGGTTACTGTGTGAGTGAGTGCGGTTTGGTTAGTGTCGGTTACTGTATGTGTGAGTGCGGTTTGGTTAGTGTCGGTTACTGTATGTGTGAGTGCGGTTTGGTTAGTGTCGGTTACTGTGTGAGTGAGTGCGGTTTGGTTAGTGTCGGTTACTGTGTGAGTGAGTGCGGTTTGGTTAGTGTCGGTTACTGTGTGTGTGAGTGTGGTTTGGTTAGTGCCGGTTACTGTGTGAGTGAGTGCGGTTTGGTTAGTGCCGGTTACTGTGTGAGTGAGTGCGGTTTGGTTAGTGTCGGTTACTGTGTGTGTGAGTGCGGTTTGGTTAGTGACGGTTACTGTGTGAGTGAGTGTGGTTTGGTTAGTGCCGGTTACTGTGTGAGTGAGTGTGGTTTGGTTAGTGCCGGTTACTGTGTGAGTGAGTGCGGTTTGGTTAGTGACGGTTACTGTGTGAGTGAGTGTGGTTTGGTTAGTGCCGGTTACTGTGTGAGTGAGTGTGGTTTGGTTAGTGACGGTTACTGTGTGAGTGAGTGTGGTTTGGTTAGTGCCGGTTACTGTGTGAGTGAGTGTGGTTTGGTTAGTGTTGGTTACTGTGTGAGTGAGTGCGGTTTGGTTAGTGTCGGTTACTGTATGTGTGAGTGCGGTTTGGTTAGTGTCGGTTACTGTATGTGTGAGTGCGGTTTGGTTAGTGTCGGTTACTGTGTGAGTGAGTGCGGTTTGGTTAGTGTCGGTTACTGTGTGAGTGAGTGCGGTTTGGTTAGTGTCGGTTACTGTGTGTGTGAGTGTGGTTTGGTTAGTGCCGGTTACTGTGTGAGTGAGTGCGGTTTGGTTAGTGCCGGTTACTGTGTGAGTGAGTGCGGTTTGGTTAGTGTCGGTTACTGTGTGTGTGAGTGCGGTTTGGTTAGTGACGGTTACTGTGTGAGTGAGTGTGGTTTGGTTAGTGCCGGTTACTGTGTGAGTGAGTGTGGTTTGGTTAGTGCCGGTTACTGTGTGAGTGAGTGCGGTTTGGTTAGTGACGGTTACTGTGTGAGTGAGTGTGGTTTGGTTAGTGCCGGTTACTGTGTGAGTGAGTGTGGTTTGGTTAGTGACGGTTACTGTGTGAGTGAGTGTGGTTTGGTTAGTGCCGGTTACTGTGTGAGTGAGTGTGGTTTGGTTAGTGTTGGTTACTGTGTGAGTGAGTGCGGTTTGGTTAGTGCCGGTTACTGTGTGAGTGAGTGCGGTTTGGTTAGTGACGGTTACTGTGTGAGTGAGTGCGGTTTGGTTAGTGACGGTTACTGTGTGAGTGAGTGCGGTTTGGTTAGTGCCGGTTACTGTGTGAGTGAGTGCGGTTTGGTTAGTGTCGGTTACTGTATGTGTGAGTGCGGTTTGGTTAGTGTCGGTTACTGTATGTGTGAGTGCGGTTTGGTTAGTGTCGGTTACTGTGTGAGTGAGTGCGGTTTGGTTAGTGTCGGTTACTGTGTGAGTGAGTGCGGTTTGGTTAGTGTCGGTTACTGTATGTGTGAGTGCGGTTTGGTTAGTGTCGGTTACTGTGTGAGTGAGTGTGGTTTGGTTAGTGTCGGTTACTGTGTGTGTGAGTGTGGTTTGGTTAGTGCCGGTTACTGTGTGAGTGAGTGCGGTTTGGTTAGTGCCGGTTACTGCGTGAGTGAGTGCGGTTTGGTTAGTGCCGGTTACTGTGTGAGTGAGTGTGGTTTGGTTAGTGTCGGTTACTGTGTGAGTGAGTGTGGTTTGGTTAGTGTCGGTTACTGTGTGAGTGAGTGCGGTTTGGTTAGTGTCGGTTACTGTGTGAGTGAGTGTGGTTTGGTTAGTGTCGGTTACTGTGTGAGTGAGTGTGGTTTGGTTAGTGTCGGTTACTGTGTGAGTGAGTGTGGTTTGGTTAGTGTCGGTTACTGTGTGTGTGAGTGTGGTTTGGTTAGTGCCGGTTACTGTGTGTGTGAGTGCGGTTTGGTTAGTGCCGGTTACTGTGTGTGTGAGTGTGGTTTGGTTAGTGCCGGTTACTGTGTGTGTGAGTGCGGTTTGGTTAGTGCCAGTTACTGTGTGAGAGAGTGCGGTTTGGTTAGTGCCGGTTACTGTGTGAGAGAGTGCGGTTTGGTTAGTGCCAGTTACTGTGTAAGTGAGTGTGGTTTGGTTAGTGCCGTTTACTGTGTGAGTGAGTGCGGTTTGGTTAGTGCCAGTTACTGTGTCAGTGAGTGCGGTTTGGTTAGTGTCGGTTACTGTATGTGTGAGTGCGGTTTGGTTAGTGCCAGTTACTGTGTGTGTGAGTGTGGTTTGGTTAGTGCCGGTTACTGTGTGAGTGAGTGCGGTTTGGTTAGTGCCGGTTACTGTGTGAGTGAGTGCGGTTTGGTTAGTGCCGGTTACTGTGTGTGTGAGTGTGGTTTGGTTAGTGCCAGTTACTGTGTGAGTGAGTGCGGTTTGGTTCGTGCCGGTTACTGTGTGAGTGAGTGCGGTTTGGTTAGTATCGGTTACTGTGCAAGTGAGTGCGGTTTGGTTAGTGCCGGTTACTGTGTGAGTGAGTGCGGTTTGGTTAGTGCCGGTTACTGTGTGAGTGAGTGCGGTTTGGTTAGTGCCGGTTACTGTGTGAGAGAGTGCGGTTTGGTTAGTGCCGGTTACTGTATGTGTGAGTGCGGTTTGGTTAGTGCCAGTTACTGTGTGAGTGAGTGCGGTTTGGTTAGTGGTGGTTACTGTGTGAGTGAGTGCGGTTTGGTTAGTGTCGGTTACTGTATGTGTGAGTGCGGTTTGGTTAGTGCCAGTTACTGTGTGTGTAGTGTGGTTTGGTTAGTGTTGGTTACTGTGTGAGTGAGTGCGGTTTGGTTAGTGTCGGTTACTGTGTGTGTGAGTGTGGTTTGGTTAGTGTCGGTTACTGTGTGAGTGAGTGCGGTTTGGTTAGTGTCGGTTACTGTGTGTGTGAGTGTGGTTTGGTTAGTGGTGGTTACTGTGTGAGTGAGTGCGGTTTGGTTAGTGTCGGTTACTGTGTGAGTGAGTGCGGTTTGGTTAGTATCGGTTACTGTGCAAGTGAGTGCGGTTTGGTTAGTGCCGTTTACTGTGTGAATGAGTGCGGTTTGGTTAGTGCCAGTTACTGTGTGAGTGAGTGCGGTTTGGTTAGTGCCAGTTACTGTGTGTGTGAGTGTGGTTTGGTTAGTGTTGGTTACTGTGTGAGTGAGTGCGGTTTGGTTAGTGCCGGTTACTGTGTGAGTGAGTGCGGTTTGGTTAGTGCCGGTTACTGTGTGAGTGAGTGCGGTTTGGTTAGTGCCGGTTACTGTATGTGTGAGTGCGGTTTGGTTAGTGCCAGTTACTGTGTGAGTGAGTGCGGTTTGGTTAGTGCCGGTTACTGTGTGAGTGAGTGCGGTTTGGTTAGTGTCGGTTACTGTATGTGTGAGTGCGGTTTGGTTAGTGCCAGTTACTGTGTGTGTGAGTGTGGTTTGGTTAGTGTTGGTTACTGTGTGAGTGAGTGCGGTTTGGTTAGTGTCGGTTACTGTGTGTGTGAGTGTGGTTTGGTTAGTGGTGGTTACTGTGTGAGTGAGTGCGGTTTGGTTAGTGTCGGTTACTGTGTGTGTGAGTGTGGTTTGGTTAGTGTCGGTTACTGTGTGAGTGAGTGCGGTTTGGTTAGTGTCGGTTACTGTGTGTGTGAGTGTGGTTTGGTTAGTGGTGGTTACTGTGTGAGTGAGTGCGGTTTGGTTAGTGTCGGTTACTGTGTGAGTGAGTGCGGTTTGGTTAGTATCGGTTACTGTGCAAGTGAGTGCGGTTTGGTTAGTGCCGTTTACTGTGTGAATGAGTGCGGTTTGGTTAGTGCCAGTTACTGTGTGAGTGAGTGCGGTTTGGTTAGTGCCAGTTACTGTGTGTGTGAGTGTGGTTTGGTTAGTGTTGGTTACTGTGTGAGTGAGTGCGGTTTGGTTAGTATCGGTTACTGTGTGTGTGAGTGTGGTTTGGTTAGTGGTGGTCACTGTGTGAGTGAGTGCGGTTTGGTTAGTATCGGTTACTGTGCAAGTGAGTGCGGTTTGCTTAGTGCCGGTTACTGTGTGTGTGAGTGCGGTTTGGTTACTGCCAGTTACTGTGTGTGTGAGTGTGGTTTGGTTAGTGCCGGTTACTGTGTGAGTGAGTGCGGTTTGGTTAGTATCGGTTACTGTGCAAGTGAGTGCGGTTTGGTTAGTGCCGGTTACTGTGTGAGTGAGTGCGGTTTGGTTAGTGCCAGTTACTGTGTGAGTGAGTGCGGTTTGGTTAGTGCCGGTTACTGTGTGAGTGAGTGCAGTTTGGTTAGTGTCGGTTACTGTGTGAGTGAGTGCGGTTTGGTTAGTGCCGATTACTGTGTGAGTGAGTGCGGTTTGGTTAGTATCGGTTACTGTGCAAGTGAGTGCGGTTTGGTTAGTGCCGGTTACTGTGTGAGTGAGTGCGGTTTGGTTAGTGCCAGTTTCTGTGTGTGAGTGTGGTTTGGTTAGTGTCGGTTACTGTGTGAGTGAGTGCGGTTTGGTTAGTGCCGGTTACTGTGTGAGTGAGTGCGGTTTAGTTAGTGCCGGTTACTGTGTGAGTGAGTGCGGTTTGGTTAGTGCCGGTTACTGTGTGAGTGAGTGCGGTTTGGTTAGTGCCGGTTACTGTGTGAGTGAGTGCGGTTTGGTTAGTATCGGTTACTGTGCAAGTGAGTGCGGTTTGGTTAGTGCCGGTTACTGTGTGAGTGAGTGCGGTTTGGTTAGTGCCAGTTACTGTGTGTGTGAGTGTGGTTTGGTTAGTGTCGGTTACTGTGTGAGTGAGTGCGGTTTGGTTAGTGCCAGTTACTGTGTGAGTGAGTGCGGTTTGGTTAGTGTCGGTTACTGTATGTGTGAGTGCGGTTTGGTTAGTGTCGGTTACTGTGTGAGTGAGTGCGGTTTGGTTAGTGTCGGTTACTGTATGTGTGAGTGCGGTTTGGTTAGTGTCGGTTACTGTATGTGTGAGTGCGGTTTGGTTAGTGTCGGTTACTGTGTGAGTGAGTGCGGTTTGGTTAGTGTCGGTTACTGTGTGAGTGAGTGCGGTTTGGTTAGTGTCGGTTACTGTATGTGTGAGTGCGGTTTGGTTAGTGTCGGTTACTGTGTGTGTGAGTGTGGTTTGGTTAGTGCCGGTTACTGTGTGAGTGAGTGCGGTTTGGTTAGTGCCGGTTACTGTGTGAGTGAGTGCGGTTTGGTTAGTGTCGGTTACTGTGTGTGTGAGTGCGGTTTGGTTAGTGACGGTTACTGTGTGAGTGAGTGTGGTTTGGTTAGTGCCGGTTACTGTGTGAGTGAGTGTGGTTTGGTTAGTGCCGGTTACTGTGTGAGTGAGTGCGGTTTGGTTAGTGACGGTTACTGTGTGAGTGAGTGTGGTTTGGTTAGTGCCGGTTACTGTGTGAGTGAGTGTGGTTTGGTTAGTGACGGTTACTGTGTGAGTGAGTGTGGTTTGGTTAGTGCCGGTTACTGTGTGAGTGAGTGTGGTTTGGTTAGTGTTGGTTACTGTGTGAGTGAGTGCGGTTTGGTTAGTGCCGGTTACTGTGTGAGTGAGTGCGGTTTGGTTAGTGACGGTTACTGTGTGAGTGAGTGCGGTTTGGTTAGTGACGGTTACTGTGTGAGTGAGTGCGGTTTGGTTAGTGCCGGTTACTGTGTGAGTGAGTGCGGTTTGGTTAGTGTCGGTTACTGTATGTGTGAGTGCGGTTTGGTTAGTGTCGGTTACTGTATGTGTGAGTGCGGTTTGGTTAGTGTCGGTTACTGTGTGAGTGAGTGCGGTTTGGTTAGTGTCGGTTACTGTGTGAGTGAGTGCGGTTTGGTTAGTGTCGGTTACTGTATGTGTGAGTGCGGTTTGGTTAGTGTCGGTTACTGTGTGAGTGAGTGTGGTTTGGTTAGTGTCGGTTACTGTGTGTGTGAGTGTGGTTTGGTTAGTGCCGGTTACTGTGTGAGTGAGTGCGGTTTGGTTAGTGCCGGTTACTGCGTGAGTGAGTGCGGTTTGGTTAGTGCCGGTTACTGTGTGAGTGAGTGTGGTTTGGTTAGTGTCGGTTACTGTGTGAGTGAGTGTGGTTTGGTTAGTGTCGGTTACTGTGTGAGTGAGTGCGGTTTGGTTAGTGTCGGTTACTGTGTGAGTGAGTGTGGTTTGGTTAGTGTCGGTTACTGTGTGAGTGAGTGTGGTTTGGTTAGTGTCGGTTACTGTGTGAGTGAGTGTGGTTTGGTTAGTGTCGGTTACTGTGTGTGTGAGTGTGGTTTGGTTAGTGCCGGTTACTGTGTGTGTGAGTGCGGTTTGGTTAGTGCCGGTTACTGTGTGTGTGAGTGTGGTTTGGTTAGTGCCGGTTACTGTGTGTGTGAGTGCGGTTTGGTTAGTGCCAGTTACTGTGTGAGAGAGTGCGGTTTGGTTAGTGCCGGTTACTGTGTGAGAGAGTGCGGTTTGGTTAGTGCCAGTTACTGTGTAAGTGAGTGTGGCTTGGTTAGTGCCGTTTACTGTGTGAGTGAGTGCGGTTTGGTTAGTGCCAGTTACTGTGTCAGTGAGTGCGGTTTGGTTAGTGTCGGTTACTGTATGTGTGAGTGCGGTTTGGTTAGTGCCAGTTACTGTGTGTGTGAGTGTGGTTTGGTTAGTGCCGGTTACTGTGTGAGTGAGTGCGGTTTGGTTAGTGCCGGTTACTGTGTGAGTGAGTGCGGTTTGGTTAGTGCCGGTTACTGTGTGTGTGAGTGTGGTTTGGTTAGTGCCAGTTACTGTGTGAGTGAGTGCGGTTTGGTTCGTGCCGGTTACTGTGTGAGTGAGTGCGGTTTGGTTAGTATCGGTTACTGTGCAAGTGAGTGCGGTTTGGTTAGTGCCGGTTACTGTGTGAGTGAGTGCGGTTTGGTTAGTGCCGGTTACTGTGTGAGTGAGTGCGGTTTGGTTAGTGCCGGTTACTGTGTGAGTGAGTGCGGTTTGGTTAGTGCCGGTTACTGTATGTGTGAGTGCGGTTTGGTTAGTGCCAGTTACTGTGTGAGTGAGTGCGGTTTGGTTAGTGCCGGTTACTGTGTGAGTGAGTGCGGTTTGGTTAGTGTCGGTTACTGTATGTGTGAGTGCGGTTTGGTTAGTGCCAGTTACTGTGTGTGTGAGTGTGGTTTGGTTAGTGTTGGTTACTGTGTGAGTGAGTGCGGTTTGGTTAGTGTCGGTTACTGTGTGTGTGAGTGTGGTTTGGTTAGTGGTGGTTACTGTGTGAGTGAGTGCGGTTTGGTTAGTGTCGGTTACTGTGTGTGTGAGTGTGGTTTGGTTAGTGTCGGTTACTGTGTGAGTGAGTGCGGTTTGGTTAGTGTCGGTTACTGTGTGTGTGAGTGTGGTTTGGTTAGTGGTGGTTACTGTGTGAGTGAGTGCGGTTTGGTTAGTGTCGGTTACTGTGTGAGTGAGTGCGGTTTGGTTAGTATCGGTTACTGTGCAAGTGAGTGCGGTTTGGTTAGTGCCGTTTACTGTGTGAATGAGTGCGGTTTGGTTAGTGCCGGTTACTGTGTGAGTGAGTGCGGTTTGGTTAGTGCCAGTTACTGTGTGTGTGAGTGTGGTTTGGTTAGTGTTGGTTACTGTGTGAGTGAGTGCGGTTTGGTTAGTGCCGGTTACTGTGTGAGTGAGTGCGGTTTGGTTAGTGCCGGTTACTGTGTGAGTGAGTGCGGTTTGGTTAGTGCCGGTTACTGTATGTGTGAGTGCGGTTTGGTTAGTGCCAGTTACTGTGTGAGTGAGTGCGGTTTGGTTAGTGCCGGTTACTGTGTGAGTGAGTGCGGTTTGGTTAGTGTCGGTTACTGTATGTGTGAGTGCGGTTTGGTTAGTGCCAGTTACTGTGTGTGTGAGTGTGGTTTGGTTAGTGTTGGTTACTGTGTGAGTGAGTGCGGTTTGGTTAGTGTCGGTTACTGTGTGTGTGAGTGTGGTTTGGTTAGTGGTGGTTACTGTGTGAGTGAGTGCGGTTTGGTTAGTGTCGGTTACTGTGTGTGTGAGTGTGGTTTGGTTAGTGTCGGTTACTGTGTGAGTGAGTGCGGTTTGGTTAGTGTCGGTTACTGTGTGTGTGAGTGTGGTTTGGTTAGTGGTGGTTACTGTGTGAGTGAGTGCGGTTTGGTTAGTGTCGGTTACTGTGTGAGTGAGTGCGGTTTGGTTAGTATCGGTTACTGTGCAAGTGAGTGCGGTTTGGTTAGTGCCGTTTACTGTGTGAATGAGTGCGGTTTGGTTAGTGCCAGTTACTGTGTGAGTGAGTGCGGTTTGGTTAGTGCCAGTTACTGTGTGTGTGAGTGTGGTTTGGTTAGTGTTGGTTACTGTGTGAGTGAGTGCGGTTTGGTTAGTATCGGTTACTGTGTGTGTGAGTGTGGTTTGGTTAGTGGTGGTTACTGTGTGAGTGAGTGCGGTTTGGTTAGTATCGGTTACTGTGCAAGTGAGTGCGGTTTGCTTAGTGCCGGTTACTGTGTGTGTGAGTGCGGTTTGGTTACTGCCAGTTACTGTGTGTGTGAGTGTGGTTTGGTTAGTGCCGGTTACTGTGTGAGTGAGTGCGGTTTGGTTAGTATCGGTTACTGTGCAAGTGAGTGCGGTTTGCTTAGTGCCGGTTACTGTGTGTGTGAGTGCGGTTTGGTTACTGCCAGTTACTGTGTGTGTGAGTGTGGTTTGGTTAGTGCCGGTTACTGTGTGAGTGAGTGCGGTTTGGTTAGTATCGGTTACTGTGCAAGTGAGTGCGGTTTGGTTAGTGCCGTTTACTGTGTGAATGAGTGCGGTTTGGTTAGTGCCAGTTACTGTGTGAGTGAGTGCGGTTTGGTTAGTGCCAGTTACTGTGTGTGTGAGTGTGGTTTGGTTAGTGTTGGTTACTGTGTGAGTGAGTGCGGTTTGGTTAGTATCGGTTACTGTGTGTGTGAGTGTGGTTTGGTTAGTGGTGGTTACTGTGTGAGTGAGTGCGGTTTGGTTAGTATCGGTTACTGTGCAAGTGAGTGCGGTTTGCTTAGTGCCGGTTACTGTGTGTGTGAGTGCGGTTTGGTTACTGCCAGTTACTGTGTGTGTGAGTGTGGTTTGGTTAGTGCCGGTTACTGTGTGAGTAAGTGCGGTTTGGTTACTGCCAGTTACTGTGTGTGTGAGTGTGGTTTGGTTAGTGCCGGTTACTGTGTGAGTGAGTGTGGTTTGGTTAGTGCCGGTTACTGTGCAAGTGAGTGCGGTTTGGTTAGTGCCGGTTACTGTGTGAGTGAGTGCGGTTTGGTTAGTGCCAGTTACTGTGTGAGTGAGTGCGGTTTGGTTAGTGCCGGTTACTGTTTGAGTGAGTGCGGTTTGGTTAGTGTCGGTTACTGTGTGAGTGAGTGCGGTTTGGTTAGTGCCGATTACTGTGTGAGTGAGTGCGGTTTGGTTAGTATCGGTTACTGTGCAAGTGAGTGCGGTTTGGTTAGTGCCGGTTACTGTGTGAGTGAGTGCGGTTTGGTTAGTGCCAGTTTCTGTGTGTGAGTGTGGTTTGGTTAGTGTCGATTACTGTGTGAGTGAGTGCGGTTTGGTTAGTGCCGGTTACTGTGTGAGTGAGTGCGGTTTAGTTAGTGCCGGTTACTGTGTGAGTGAGTGCGGTTTGGTTAGTGCCGGTTACTGTGTGAGTGAGTGCGGTTTGGTTAGTGCCGGTTACTGTGTGAGTGAGTGCGGTTTGGTTAGTATCGGTTACTGTGCAAGTGAGTGCGGTTTGGTTAGTGCCGGTTACTGTGTGAGTGAGTGCGGTTTGGTTAGTGTCGGTTACTGTGTGAGTGAGTGCGGTTTGGTTAGTGCCAGTTACTGTGTGAGTGAGTGCGGTTTGGTTAGTGCCGGTTACTGTGTGAGTGAGTGCGGTTTGGTTAGTGTCGGTTACTGTGAGAGTGAGTGCAGTTTGTTTAGTGCCGGTTACTGTGTGAGTGAGTGCGGTTTGGTTAGTATCGGTTCCTGTGCAAGTGAGTGCGGTTTGGTTAGTGCCGGTTACTGTGTGAGTGAGTGCGGTTTGGTTAGTGCCAGTTTCTGTGTGTGAGTGTGGTTTGGTTAGTGTCGGTTAATGTGTGAGTGAGTGCGGTTTGGTTAGTGCCAGTTACTGTGTGAGTGAGTGCGGTTTGGTTAGTGCCGGTTACTGCGTGAGTGAGTGCGGTTTGGTTAGTGACGGTTACTGTGTGAGTGAGTGTGGTTTGGTTAGTGTCGGTTACTGTGTGTGTGCGTGTGGTTTGGTTAGTGCCGGTTACTGTGTGAGTGAGTGTGGTTTCGTTAGTGCCTGTTACTGTGTGAGTGAGTGTGGTTTGGTTAGTGCTGGTTACTGTGTGAGTGAGTGTGGTTTGGTTAGTGCCGGTTACTGTGTGAGAGAGTGCGGTTTGGTTAGTGCCAGTTACTGTGTAAGTGAGTGTGGTTTGGTTAGTGCCGTTTACTGTGTGAGTGAGTGCGGTTTGGTTAGTATCGGTTACTGTGCAAGTGAGTGCGGTTTGGTTAACATAGAACATAGAACATAGAACATTACAGCGCAGAACAGGCCCTTCGGCCCACGATGTTGCACCGACCAGTTAAAAAAAAAAAACTGTGACCCTCCAACCTAAACCAATTTCTTTTCGTCCATGAACCTATCTACGGATCTCTTAAACGCCCCCAAACTAGGCGCATTTACTACTGATGCTGGCAGGGCATTCCAATCCCTCACCACCCTCTGGGTAAAGAACCTACCCCTGACATCGGTTCTATAACTACCCCCCCTCAATTTAAAGCCATGCCCCCTCGTGCTGGATTTCTCCATCAGAGGAAAAAGGCTATCACTATCCACCCTATCTAAACCTCTAATCATCTTATATGTTTCAATAAGATCCCCTCTTAGCCGCCGCCTTTCCAGCGAAAACAATCCCAAATCCCTCAGCCTCTCCTCATAGGATCTCCCCTCCATACCAGGCAACATCCTGGTAAACCTCCTCTGCACCCTCTCCAAAGCCTCCACATCCTTCCTGTAATGTGGGGACCAGAACTGCACACAGTACTCCAAGTGCGGCCGCACCAGAGTTGTGTACAGTTGCAACATAACGCTACGACTCCTAAATTCAATCCCCCTACCAATAAACGCCAAGACACCATATGCCTTCTTAACAACCTTATCTACTTGATTCCCAACTTTCAGGGATCTATGCACACATACACCTAGATCCCTCTGCTCCTCCACACTATTCAAAGTCCTCCCGTTAGCCCTATACTCAACACATCTGTTATTCCTACCAAAGTGAATTACCTCACACTTCTCCGCATTAAACTCCATCCGCCACCTCTCGGCCCAACTTTGCAACCTGTCTAAGTCTTCCTGCAAACTACGACACCCTTCCTCACTGTCTACCACACCACCGACTTTGGTGTCATCAGCAAATTTGCTAATCCACCCAACTATACATGGTTAGTGCCGGTTACTGTGTGAGTGAGTGCGGTTTGGTTAGTGCCAGTTACTGTGTGAGTGAGTGCGGTTTGGTTAGTGACGGTTACTGTGTGAGTGAGTGCGGTTTGGTTAGTATCGGTTACTGTGCAAGTGAGTGCGGTTTGGTTAGTGCCGGTTACTGTGTGAGTAAGTGCGGTTTGGTTAGTGCCAGTTACTGTGTGTGTGAGTGTGGTTTGGTTAGTGTCGGTTACTGTGTGAGTGAGTGCGGTTTGGTTAGTGCCAGTTACTGTGTGAGTGAGTGCGGTTTGGTTAGTGCCGGTTACTGTGTGAGTGAGTGCGGTTTGGTTAGTGCCAGTTTCTGTGTGTGAGTGTGGTTTGGTTAGTGTCGGTTAATGTGTGAGTGAGTGCGGTTTGGTTAGTGCCAGTTACTGTGTGAGTGAGTGCGGTTTGGTTAGTGCCGGTTACTGTGTGAGTGAGTGCGGTTTGGTTAGTGCCAGTTACTGTGTGAGTGAGTGCGGTTTGGTTAGTGCCGGTTACTGTGTGAGTGAGTGCGGTTTGGTTAGTGCCAGTTACTGTGTGAGTGAGTGCGGTTTGGTTAGTGACGGTTACTGTGTGAGTGAGTGCGGTTTGGTTAGTGCCGGTTACTGTGTGAGTGAGTGCGGTTTGGTTAGTATCGGTTACTGTGCAAGTGAGTGCGGTTTGGTTAGTGCCGGTTACTGTGTGAGTAAGTGCGGTTTGGTTAGTGCCAGTTACTGTGTGTGTGAGTGTGGTTTGGTTAGTGCCGGTTACTGTGTGAGTGAGTGCGGTTTGGTTAGTGCCAGTTACTGTGTGAGTGAGTGCGGTTTGGTTAGTGCCGGTTACTGTGTGAGTGAGTGCGGTTTCGTTAGTGTCGGTTACTGTGAGAGTGAGTGCGGTTTGGTTAGTGCCGGTTACTGTGTGAGTGAGTGCGGTTTGGTTAGTATCGGTTACTGTGCAAGTGAGTGCGGTTTGGTTAGTGCCGGTTACTGTGTGAGTGAGTGCGGTTTGGTTAGTGCCAGTTTCTGTGTGTGAGTGTGGTTTGGTTAGTGTCGGTTAATGTGTGAGTGAGTGCGGTTTGGTTAGTGCCAGTTACTGTGTGAGTGAGTGCGGTTTGGTTAGTGCCGGTTACTGTGCAAGTGAGTGCGGTTTGGTTAACATAGAACATAGAACATAGAACATTACAGCGCAGAACAGGCCCTTCGGCCCACGATGTTGCACCGACCAGTTAAAAAAAAACTGTGACCCTCCAACCTAAACCAATTTCTTTTCGTCCATGAACCTATCTACGGATCTCTTAAACGCCCCCAAACTAGGCGCATTTACTACTGATGCTGGCAGGGCATTCCAATCCCTCACCACCCTCTGGGTAAAGAACCTACCCCTGACATCGGTTCTATAACTACCCCCCCTCAATTTAAAGCCATGCCCCCTCGTGCTGGATTTCTCCATCAGAGGAAAAAGGCTATCACTATCCACCCTATCTAAACCTCTAATCATCTTATATGTTTCAATAAGATCCCCTCTTAGCCGCCGCCTTTCCAGCGAAAACAATCCCAAATCCCTCAGCCTCTCCTCATAGGATCTCCCCTCCATACCAGGCAACATCCCGGTAAACCTCCTCTGCACCCTCTCCAAAGCCTCCACATCCTTCCTGTAATGTGGGGACCAGAACTGCACACAGTACTCCAAGTGCGGCCGCACCAGAGTTGTGTACAGTTGCAACATAACGCTACGACTCCTAAATTCAATCCCCCTACCAATAAACGCCAAGACACCATATGCCTTCTTAACAACCTTATCTACTTGATTCCCAACTTTCAGGGATCTATGCACACATACACCTAGATCCCTCTGCTCCTCCACACTATTCAAAGTCCTCCCGTTAGCCCTATACTCAACACATCTGTTATTCCTACCAAAGTGAATTACCTCACACTTCTCCGCATTAAACTCCATCCGCCACCTCTCGGCCCAACTTTGCAACCTGTCTAAGTCTTCCTGCAAACTACGACACCCTTCCTCACTGTCTACCACACCACCGACTTTGGTGTCATCAGCAAATTTGCTAATCCACCCAACTATACATGGTTAGTGCCGGTTACTGTGTGAGTGAGTGCGGTTTGGTTAGTGCCAGTTACTGTGTGAGTGAGTGCGGTTTGGTTAGTGACGGTTACTGTGTGAGTGAGTGCGGTTTGGTTAGTGCCGGTTACTGTGTGAGTGAGTGCGGTTTGGTTAGTATCGGTTACTGTGCAAGTGAGTGCGGTTTGGTTAGTGCCGGTTACTGTGTGAGTAAGTGCGGTTTGGTTAGTGCCAGTTACTGTGTGTGTGAGTGTGGTTTGGTTAGTGTCGGTTACTGTGTGAGTGAGTGCGGTTTGGTTCGTGCCAGTTACTGTGTGAGTGAGTGCGGTTTGGTTAGTGCCGGTTACTGTGTGAGTGAGTGCGGTTTCGTTAGTGTCGGTTACTGTGAGAGTGAGTGCGGTTTGGTTAGTGCCGGTTACTGTGTGAGTGAGTGCGGTTTGGTTAGTATCGGTTACTGTGCAAGTGAGTGCGGTTTGGTTAGTGCCGGTTACTGTGTGAGTGAGTGCGGTTTGGTTAGTGCCAGTTTCTGTGTGTGAGTGTGGTTTGGTTAGTGTCGGTTAATGTGTGAGTGAGTGCGGTTTGGTTAGTGCCAGTTACTGTGTGAGTGAGTGCGGTTTGGTTAGTGCCGGTTACTGTGTGAGTGAGTGCGGTTTGGTTAGTGACGGTTACTGTGTGAGTGAGTGTGGTTTGGTTAGTGTCGGTTACTGTGTGTGTGAGTGTGGTTTGGTTAGTGCCGGTTACTGTGTGAGTGAGTGTGGTTTGGTTAGTGCCGGTTACTGTGTGAGTGAGTGTGGTTTGGTTAGTGCCGGTTACTGTGTGAGTGAGTGCGGTTTGGTTAGTGCCGGTTACTGTGTGAGTGAGTGCGGCTTGGTTAGTGCCAGTTACTGTGTAAGTGAGTGTGGTTTGGTTAGTGCCGTTTACTGTGTGAGTGAGTGCGGTTTGGTTAGTGCCGGTTACTGTGTGAGAGAGTGCGGTTTGGTTAGTGCCGGTTACTGTGTGAGTGAGTGCGGTTTGGTTAGTGCCAGTTACTGTGTGAGAGAGTGCGGTTTGGTTAGTGCCGGTTACTGTGTGAGAGAGTGCGGTTTGGTTAGTGCCAGTTACTGTGTAAGTGAGTGTGGTTTGGTTAGTGCCGTTTACTGTGTGAGTGAGTGCGGTTTGGTTAGTGCCAGTTACTGTGTGAGTGAATGCGGTTTGGTTAGTGTCGGTTACTGTATGTGTGAGTGCGGTTTGGTTAGTGCCAGTTACTGTGTGTGTGAGTGTGGTTTGGTTAGTGCCGGTTACTGTGTGAGTGAGTGCGGTTTGGTTAGTGCCGGTTACTGTGTGAGTGAGTGCGGTTTGGTTAGTGCCGGTTACTGTGTGTGTGAGTGTGGTTTGGTTAGTGCCAGTTACTGTGTGAGTGAGTGCGGTTTGGTTCGTGCCGGTTACTGTGTGAGTGAGTGCGGTTTGGTTAGTATCGGTTACTGTGCAAGTGAGTGCGGTTTGGTTAGTGTCGGTTACTGTGTGTGTGAGTGTGGTTTGGTTAGTGTCGGTTACTGTGTGAGTGAGTGCGGTTTGGTTAGTGTCGGTTACTGTGTGTGTGAGTGTGGTTTGGTTAGTGGTGGTTACTGTGTGAGTGAGTGCGGTTTGGTTAGTGTCGGTTACTGTGTGAGTGAGTGCGGTTTGGTTAGTATCGGTTACTGTGCAAGTGAGTGCGGTTTGGTTAGTGCCGGTTACTGTGTGAGTGAGTGCGGTTTGGTTAGTGCCGGTTACTGTGTGAGTGAGTGCGGTTTGGTTAGTGCCGGTTACTGTGTGAGTGAGTGCGGTTTGGTTAGTGCCGGTTACTGTATGTGTGAGTGCGGTTTGGTTAGTGCCAGTTACTGTGTGAGTGAGTGCGGTTTGGTTAGTGCCGGTTACTGTGTGAGTGAGTGCGGTTTGGTTAGTGTCGGTTACTGTATGTGTGAGTGCGGTTTGGTTAGTGCCAGTTACTGTGTGTGTGAGTGTGGTTTGGTTAGTGTTGGTTACTGTGTGTGTGAGTGTGGTTTGGTTAGTGGTGGTTACTGTGTGAGTGAGTGCGGTTTGGTTAGTGCCGGTTACTGTGTGAGTGAGTGCGGTTTAGTTAGTGCCAGTTACTGTGTGTGTGAGTGTGGTTTGGTTAGTGTTGGTTACTGTGTGAGTGAGTGCGGTTTGGTTAGTGTCGGTTACTGTGTGTGTGAGTGTGGTTTGGTTAGTGTCGGTTACTGTGTGAGTGAGTGCGGTTTGGTTAGTGTCGGTTACTGTGTGTGTGAGTGTGGTTTGGTTAGTGGTGGTTACTGTGTGAGTGAGTGCGGTTTGGTTAGTGTCGGTTACTGTGTGAGTGAGTGCGGTTTGGTTAGTATCGGTTACTGTGCAAGTGAGTGCGGTTTGGTTAGTGCCGTTTACTGTGTGAATGAGTGCGGTTTGGTTAGTGCCAGTTACTGTGTGAGTGAGTGCGGTTTGGTTAGTGCCAGTTACTGTGTGTGTGAGTGTGGTTTGGTTAGTGTTGGTTACTGTGTGAGTGAGTGCGGTTTGGTTAGTATCGGTTACTGTGTGTGTGAATGTGGTTTGGTTAGTGGTGGTTACTGTGTGAGTGAGTGTGGTTTGGTTAGTGCCGGTTACTGTGTGAGTGAGTGCGGTTTGGTTAGTATCGGTTACTGTGCAAGTGAGTGCGGTTTGGTTAGTATCGGTTACTGTGCAAGTGAGTGCGGTTTGCTTAGTGCCGGTTACTGTGTGTGTGAGTGCGGTTTGGTTACTGCCAGTTACTGTGTGTGTGAGTGTGGTTTGGTTAGTGCCGGTTACTGTGTGAGTGAGTGCGGTTTGGTTAGTATCGGTTACTGTGCAAGTGAGTGCGGTTTGGTTAGTGCCGGTTACTGTGTGAGTGAGTGCGGTTTGGTTAGTGCCAGTTACTGTGTGAGTGAGTGCGGTTTGGTTAGTGCCGGTTACTGTGTGAGTGAGTGCGGTTTGGTTCGTGTCGGTTACTGTGTGAGTGAGTGCGGTTTGGTTAGTGCCGATTACTGTGTGAGTGAGTGCGGTTTGGTTAGTATCGGTTACTGTGCAAGTGAGTGCGGTTTGGTTAGTGCCGGTTACTGTGTGAGTGAGTGCGGTTTGGTTAGTGCCAGTTTCTGTGTGTGAGTGTGGTTTGGTTAGTGTCGGTTACTGTGTGAGTGAGTGCGGTTTGGTTAGTGCCGGTTACTGTGTGAGTGAGTGCGGTTTGGTTAGTGCCGGTTACTGTGTGAGTGAGTGCGGTTTGGTTAGTGACGGTTACTGTGTGAGTGAGTGCGGTTTGGTTAGTGCCGGTTACTGTGTGAGTGAGTGCGGTTTGGTTAGTATCGGTTACTGTGCAAGTGAGTGCGGTTTGGTTAGTGCCGGTTACTGTGTGAGTGAGTGCGGTTTGGTTAGTGCCAGTTACTGTGTGTGTGAGTGTGGTTTGGTTAGTGTCGGTTACTGTGTGAGTGAGTGCGGTTTGGTTAGTGCCAGTTACTGTGTGAGTGAGTGCGGTTTGGTTAGTGCCAGTTACTGTGTGTGTGAGTGTGGTTTGGTTAGTGTTGGTTACTGTGTGAGTGAGTGCGGTTTGGTTAGTATCGGTTACTGTGTGTGTGAGTGTGGTTTGGTTAGTGGTGGTTACTGTGTGAGTGAGTGTGGTTTGGTTAGTGCCGGTTACTGTGTGAGTGAGTGCGGTTTGGTTAGTATCGGTTACTGTGCAAGTGAGTGCGGTTTGGTTAGTATCGGTTACTGTGCAAGTGAGTGCGGTTTGCTTAGTGCCGGTTACTGTGTGTGTGAGTGCGGTTTGGTTACTGCCAGTTACTGTGTGTGTGAGTGTGGTTTGGTTAGTGCCGGGTACTGTGTGAGTGAGTGCGGTTTGGTTAGTGCCGGTTACTGTGTGAGTGAGTGCGGTTTGGTTAGTATCGGTTACTGTGCAAGTGAGTGCGGTTTGGTTAGTGCCGGTTACTGTGTGAGTGAGTGCGGTTTGGTTAGTGCCAGTTACTGTGTGAGTGAGTGCGGTTTGGTTAGTGCCAGTTACTGTGTGAGTGAGTGCGGTTTGGTTAGTGTCGGTTACTGTGTGAGTGAGTGCGGTTTGGTTAGTGCCGATTACTGTGTGAGTGAGTGCGGTTTGGTTAGTATCGGTTACTGTGCAAGTGAGTGCGGTTTGGTTAGTGCCGGTTACTGTGTGAGTGAGTGCGGTTTGGTTAGTGCCAGTTTCTGTGTGTGAGTGTGGTTTGGTTAGTGTCGGTTACTGTGTGAGTGAGTGCGGTTTGGTTAGTGCCGGTTACTGTGTGAGTGAGTGCGGTTTGGTTAGTGCCGGTTACTGTGTGAGTGAGTGCGGTTTGGTTAGTATCGGTTACTGTGCAAGTGAGTGCGGTTTGGTTAGTGCCGGTTACTGTGTGAGTGAGTGCGGTTTGGTTAGTGCCAGTTTCTGTGTGTGAGTGTGGTTTGGTTAGTGTCCGTTAATGTGTGAGTGAGTGCGGTTTGGTTAGTGCCGGTTACTGTGTGAGTGAGTGCGGTTTGGTTAGTGCCGGTTACTGTGTGAGTGAGTGCGGTTTGGTTAGTGACGGTTACTGTGTGAGTGAGTGCGGTTTGGTTAGTGCCGGTTACTGTGTGAGTGAGTGCGGTTTGGTTAGTATCAGTTACTGTGCAAGTGAGTGCGGTTTGGTTAGTACCGGTTACTGTGTGAGTGAGTGCGGTTTGGTTAGTGCCAGTTTCTGTGTGAGTGTGTGGTTTGGTTAGTGCCTGTTACTGTGTGAGTGAGTGCGGTTTGGTTAGTGCCGGTTACTGTGTGAGTGAGTGCGGTTTGGTTAGTGACGGTTACTGTGTGAGTGAGTGCGGTTTGGTTAGTGCCGGTTACTGTGTGAGTGAGTGCGGTTTGGTTAGTGCCGGTTACTGTGTGAGTGAGTGCGGTTTGGTTAGTATCGGTTACTGTGCCAGTGAGTGCGGTTTGGTTAGTGCCGGTTACTGTGTGAGTGAGTGCGGTTTGGTTAGTGCCGGTTACTGTGTGAGTGAGTGCGGTTTGGTTAGTATCGGTTACTGTGTAAGTGAGTGCGGTTTGGTTCGTGCCGGTTACTGTGTGAGTGAGTGCGGTTTGGTTAGTGCCGGTTACTGTGTGAGTGAGTGCGGTTTGGTTAGTGCCAGTTACTGTGTGAGTGAGTGCGGTTTGCTTAGTGCCGGTTACTGTGTGTGTGAGTGCGTCGTTGGCCTCTGGTATAGTACCAGAAGATTGGAGGTTAGCGAATGTTGTCCCATTGTTTAAGAAGGGGAACAGAGACTTCCCCGGGAATTATAGACCGGTGAGTCTCACTTCTGTTGTCGGCAAGATGTTGGAAAAAATTATAAGGGATAGGATTTATAGTTATTTGGAGAGTAATGAATTGATAGGTGATAGTCAGCATGGTTTTGTGGCAGGTAGGTCGTGCCTTACTAACCTTATTGAGTTTTTTGAGAAAGTGACCAAGGAGGTGGATGGGGGCAAGGCAGTGGACGTGGTATATATGGATTTTAGTAAGGCGTTTGATAAGGTTCACCATGGTAGGCTTCTGCAGAAAATGCAGATGTATGGGATTGGGGGTGATCTAGGAAATTGGATCAGGAATTGGATAGCGGATAGGAAACAGAGGGTGGTGGTTGATAGTAAATATTCATCATGGAGTGCGGTTACAAGTGGTGTACCTCAGGGATCTGTTTTGGGGCCACTGCTGTTTGTAATATTTATTAATGATCTGGATGAGGGTATAGTTGGGTGGATTAGCAAATTTGCTGATGACACCAAAGTCGGTGGTGTGGTAGACAGTGAGGAAGGGTGTCGTAGTTTGCAGGAAGACTTAGACAGGTTGCAAAGTTGGGCCGAGAGGTGGCGGATGGAGTTTAATGCGGAGAAGTGTGAGGTAATTCACTTTGGTAGGAATAACAGATGTGTTGAGTATAGGGCTAACGGGAGGACTTTGAATAGTGTGGAGGAGCAGAGGGATCTAGGTGTATGTGTGCATAGATCCCTGAAAGTTGGGAATCAAGTAGATAAGGTTGTTAAGAAGGCATATGGTGTCTTGGCGTTTATTGGTAGGGGGATTGAATTTAGGAGTCGTAGCGTTATGTTGCAACTGTACACAACTCTGGTGCGGCCGCACCTGGAGTACTGTGTGCAGTTCTGGTCCCCACATTACAGGAAGGATGTGGAGGCTTTGGAGAGGGTGCAGAGGAGGTTTACCAGGATGTTGCCTGGTATGGAGGGGAGATCCTATGAGGAGAGGCTGAGGGATTTGGGATTGTTTTCGCTGGAAAGGCGGCGGCTAAGAGGGGATCTTATTGAAACATATAAGATGATTAGAGGTTTAGATAGGGTGGATAGTGATAGCCTTTTTCCTCTGATGGAGAAATCCAGCACGAGGGGGCATGGCTTTAAATTGAGGGGGGGTAGTTATAGAACCGATGTCAGGGGTAGGTTCTTTACCCAGAGGGTGGTGAGGGATTGGAATGCCCTGCCAGCATCAGTAGTAAATGCGCCTAGTTTGGGGGCGTTTAAGAGATCCGTAGGTAGGTTCATGGACGAAAAGAAATTGGTTTAGGTTGGAGGGTCACAGTTTTTTTTTTTAACTGGTCGGTGCAACATCGTGGGCCGAAGGGCCTGTTCTGCGCTGTAATGTTCTATGTTCTATGTTCTATGTTCTATGGTTTGGTTAGTGCCGGTTACTGTGCAAATGAGTGCGTTTTGGTTAGTGCCGGTTACTGTGTGAGTGAGTGCGGTTTGGTTAGTGCCGGTTACTGTGTGAGTGAGTGCGGTTTGGTTAGTATCGGTTACTGTGTAAGTGAGTGCGGTTTGGTTAGTGCCGGTTACTGTGTGAGTGAGTGCGGTTCGGTTAGTGCCGGTTACTGTGAGAGTGAGTGCGGTTTGGTTAGTGCCAGTTACTGTGTGAGTGAGTGCGGTTTGGTTAGTGCCGGTTACTGTGTGTGTGAGTGCGGTTTGGTTAGTGCCGGTTACTGTGTGAGTGAGTGCGATTTGGTTAGTGCCGGTTACTGTGTGTGTGAGTGCGGTTTGGTTAGTGCCGGTTACTGTGTGAGTAAGTGCGGTTTGGTTAGTGCCGGTTACTGTGTGAGTGAGTGTGGTTTGGTTAGTGCCGGTTACTGTATGTGTGTGTGGTTTGGTTAGTGCCGGTTACTGTGTGTGTGTGTGGTTTGGTTAGTGCCGGTTACTGTGTGAGTGAGTGCGGTTTGGTTAGTAGAACATCGAACATCGAAAAGCTACAGCACAAACAGGCCCTTCAGCCCACAAGTTGCGGCGAACATGTCCCTACCTACTAGGCTTACCTATAACCCTCTATCTTCCGAACTTCCACGAACTTATCCAAAAGTCTCTTAAAAGACACTATCGAATCCACCTCCACCACCACTACCGGCAGCCGATTCCACGCACCCACCACCCTCTGAGTGAAAAACTTAACCCCAACATCTCCTCTGTACCTACTCCCCAGCACCCTAAACCTGTAAACTCTTGTGGCAACCATTTCAGCCCTGGGTAAAAGCCTCTGAGAATCCACTCTATCAATACCTCTCAACATCTTATACACCTCTATCAGGTCACCTCTCATCCATCGCCTCGCCAAGGAGAAAAGACCCAGCTCTCTCAACCTATCCTCATAAGGCATGCCACCTAATCCAGGCAACATCCTTGTAAATCTCCTCTGCACCCATTCTATGGCTTCCACATCCTTTCTGTAATGAGGCGACTAGAACTGGGCACAGTACTCCAGGTGGGGTCTGACCAGGGTCCTATACAGCTGCAGCATTATCTCCCGATTTCTAAACTCAATTCCTCTATTGATGAAGGCCAGTATTCCATACGCCTTCTTAACCACAGCCTCCACCTGCAACGGTAACTGTGTGAGTGAGTACGGTTTGGTTAGTGCCGATTACTGTGTGAGTGAGTGCGGTTTGGTTAGTGCCGGTTACTGTGTGAGTGGGTGCGGTTTGGTTAGTGCCGGTTACTGTGTGAGTGAGTGCGGTTTGGTTAGTGCCGGTTACTGTGTGAGTGAGTGCGGTTTGGTTAGTGCCGGTTACTGTGTGAGTGAGTGCGGTTTGGTTAGTATCGGTTACTGTGCAAGTGAGTGCGGTTTGGTTAGTGCCGGTTACTGTGTGAGTGAGTGCGGTTTGGTTCGTGCCAGTTACTGTGTGTGTGAGTGTGGTTTGGTTAGTGTCGGTTACTGTGTGAGTGAGGGCGGTTTGGTTAGTGTCGGTTACTGTGTGAGTCAGTGCGGTTTGGTTAGTGCCGGTTACTGTGTGAGTGAGTGCGGTTTGGTTAGTGCCGGTTACTGTGTGAGTGAGTGCGGTTTGGTTAGTGTCGGTTACTGTGTGAGTGAGTGCAGTTTGGTTAGTGCCAGTTACTGTGTGAGTGAGTGCGGTTTGGTTAGTATCGGTTACTGTGCGAGTGAGTGCGGTTTGGTTAGTGCCGGTTACTGTGTGAGTGAGTGCGGTTTGGTTAGTGCCGGTTACTGTGTGAGTGAGTGCGGTTTGGTTAGTGCCGGTTACTGTGAGTGAGTGCGGTTTGGTTAGTGCCGGTTACTGTGTGAGTGAGTGCGGTTTGGTTAGTGCCGGTTACTGTGTGAGTGAGTGCGGTTTGGTTACTGCCGGTTACTGTGTGAGTGAGTGCGGTTTTGTTAGTGCCGTTTACTGTGTGAGTGAGTGTGGTTTGGTTAGTGCCGGTTACTGTGTGTGTGAGTGCGTTTTGGTTAGTGCCGGTTACTGTGTGAATGAGTGCGGTTTGGTTAGTGCCGGTTACTGTGTGAGTGAGTGCGGTTTTGTTAGTGCCGTTTACTGTGTGAGTGAGTGCGGTTTGGTTAGTGCCGGTTACTGTGTGAGTGAGTGCGGTTTGGTTAGTGCCGGTTACTGTGTGAGTGAGTGCAGTTTGGTTAGTGCCGTTTACTGTGTGAGTGAGTGCGGTTTGGTTAGTGCCGGTTACTGTGTGAGTGAGTGCAGTTTGGTTCGTGCCGTTTACTGTGTGAGTGAGTGCGGTTTGGTTAGTGCCAATTACTGTGTGAGTGAGTGCGGTTTGGTTAGTGCCGGTTACTGTGTGAGTGAGTGCGGTTTGGTTAGTGCCGGTTACTGTGTGAGTGAGTGCGGTTTGGTTAGTGCCGGTTACTGTGTGAGTGAGTGCGGTTTGGTGTGTGCCGGTTACTGTGTGTGAGAGTTTCGGTTTGGTTAGTGCCGGTTACTGTGTGAGTGAGTGCGGTTTGGTTAGTGCCGATTACTGTGTGAGTGAGTGCGGTTTGGTTAGTGCCGGTTACTGTGTGTGTGAGTGTGGTTTGGTTAGTGTCGGTTACTGTGTGAGTGAGTGCGGTTTGGTTCGTGCCGGTTACTGTGTGTGTGAGTGCGGTTTGGTTAGTGCCGGTTACTGTGTGAATGAGTGCGGTTTGGTTAGTGCCGGTTAGTGTGTGAGTGAGTGCGGTTTTGTTAGTGCCGTTTACTGTGTGAGTGAGCGCGGTTTGGTTAGTGCCGGTTACTGTGTGAGTGAGTGCCGTTTGGTTAGTGCCGGTTACTGTGTGAGTGAGTGCAGTTTGGTTAGTGCCGTTTACTGTGTGAGTGAGTGCGGTTTGGTTAGTGCCGGTTACTGTGTGAGTGAGTGCAGTTTGGTTCGTGCCGTTTACTGTGTGAGTGAGTGCTGTTTGGTTAGTGCCAATTACTGTGTGAGTGAGTGCGGTTTGGTTAGTGCCGGTTACTGTGTGAGTGAGTGCGGTTTGGTTAGTGCCGGTTAGTGTGTGAGTGAGTGCGGTTTGGTTAGTGCCGGTTAGTGTGTGAGTGAGTGCGATTTGGTTAGTGCCGGTTACTGTGTGAGTGAGTGCGGTTTGGTTAGTGCCGGTTACTGTGTGAGTGAGTGTGGTTTGGTTAGTGTCGGTTACTGTGTGAGTGAGTGCGGTTTGGTTAGTGCCGGTTACTGTGTGAGTGAGTGCGGTTTTGGTTAGTGCCGGTTACTGTGTGAGTGAGTGCGGTTTGGTTAGTGCCGGTTACTGTGTGAGTGAGTGCGGTTTGGTTGGTGCCGGTTACTGTGTGAGTGAGTGCAGTTTGGTTAGTGCCAGTTACTGTGTGAGTGAGTGCGGTTTGGTTAGTGCCGGTTAGTGTGTGAGTGAGTGCGATTTGGTTGGTGCCGGTTACTGTGTGAGTGAGTGCGGTTTGGTTAGTGCCGGTTACTGTGTGAGTGAGTGCGGTTTGGTTAGTGTCGGTTACTGTGTGAGTGAGTGCGGTTTGGTTAGTGTCGGTTACTGTGTGAGTGAGTGCGGTTTGGTTAGTGCCGGTTAGTGTGTGAGTGAGTGCGCTTTGGTTAGTGCCGGTTACTGTGTGAGTGAGTGCGATTTGGTTGGTGCCGGTTACTGTGTGAGTGAGTGCGATTTGGTTAGTGCCGGTTAGTGTGTGAGTGAGTGCGGTTTGGTTAGTGCCGGTTAGTGTGTGAGTGAGTGCGGTTTTGTTAGTGCCGGTTACTGTGTGAGTGAGTGCGGTTTGGTTAGTGCCGGTTACTGTGTGAGTGAGTGCGGTTTGGTTCGTGCCGGTTAGTGTGTGAGTGAGTGCGGTTTGGTTAGTGCCGGTTACTGTGTGAGTGAGTGCGGTTTGGTTAGTGCCGGTTACTGTGTGAGTGCGGTTTGGTTAGTGCCTGTTCTGGTGATTTGATTTCATGCTGTGTTTTCCAGCTCTGTCCAATGGAAGGTTCTGGATTACTCCGGACACATTCCATGATGATGAGAAGATCCAGTTGAACCGGGAGGTGAAGGTTTCCTGTCAAGTGGATGCTGTCCCACAGGAGGAACTGACCTACAGCTGGTTCAAAAATGGCAAACCCCTCAAAGCCACGAACAGAATCATCATCTCCAAAAACGACCAGGAATTTCTGCCGGGAGCCACCAGCCTGGATATCATTGACATGAGGTTCTCGGATTCTGCCACCTACACCTGCGTGGCATCGTTACGCAGCCTGGCTGTCCCTGACATCAGCATAGACGTCAACATTTCTACCAATATTGGTAAGGCCTGGCACCACACTCACTCTCTCCTGCCTACCCGGCATAACCAGAATCTTACCTGTTGATGTGCCCTCTATCTCCGGCTGTGTGTCAGATTCCGTCTTCCCTAATATCTCACATCTCTGCCCCTGTCTTGCTGAACACATACATGCCGATAGGCGTAGGAGGAGGCCATTCCGCCCCTCCAGCCTCTCCTCATTTTAATCAGATCCTTCCTCATCAGTTTGTGTTTCAAATTCCGCATTCTCATCTCCCCCGATAACCTTTGATCTCCTTTTGCTGAGCAAGGAACTCCACACCTCCACCTTCATAATATTCAGGCAGCCTGCACCCATTGCTCTCTGAGGCAGAGACCTCTCTACCTGTTAAACTCAGCCAGTTCTCTATCCAGCCAGAGCTCATTGAGGTTTTTGAAGAGGTGACAAAGATAATTGATGAGGGAAGGGCTGTGGATGTAGTTTATGTGGATTTTAGTCAGGCGTTTGACAAAGTCCCACATGGCAGACTGGTACAAAAACTAAAATCAGAGCGGACTCGGGGTGTGCTGGCAAACAAAGAACAGAGAAAAGTACATCACAGGAACAGGCCCTTCGACCCTCCAACCCCCTGCCGACCATGATGCCCGTCTGAGCTAAACAAAACCTTCTGTCCTTACTCGCTCCCTATCCCTCTATCTCCTCCCTATTCATCTACCCATCCAGATGCCTCTTAAGTGTTGCTAATGTGTCTGCTTCCTCCACCCCCTCTGGCAGCGCGTTCCAGGCACCCACCACCCTCTGTGAGATGGCCTCTTGTTTAATACCGGGAGTGTTGCAGGTAAAACGGATGAGCTGAAGGCGATGATTGATGTGTGGAAGTGTTGCTATAGCAGCTATCAGAAGGATATGGTTAAAGGAAGGACACGATTGGCAACTCAACATTCCGGGATATAGAATCTTCCGGCGAGACAGGGGAGGGGGTAAAAGAGGAGGAGGGATTGCATTATTAGTTAAGGAGGCAGTTACTGCAGTCAGGAGAGATGATATCTTGGAGGGTTCATCAAATGAAGCTTTGTGGGTAGAGTTTAGGAATAAAAAAGGGGCAGCCACATTGTTAGGTGTTTATTATCGACCCCCCGATAGTCAGAGGGATATTGAGGAACAAATCTGTGCTCAGTTTATGGAGGTGTAAAAACTACAACAACAGGGTTATTATATTCGGTGATTTCAACTTTCCCAACATTCACTGGGGGATACACAGTCTTAAGGGCTTGGATGGAGTAGATTTCTTGAAGTGTGTGCAGGAGAAATTTTTTAATCAATTCAACAAGGAGGGAGCTGTGCTGGACCTGATTGTAGGGAATGAAGCCGCACAGGTGGTTGAGGTGGTGCTGGGGGAGCGGTTTAGTGATAGCGATCACAACACGGTACAATTTCAGCTTGTTATGGGCAAGGAAATAGAAAAGCTGCAAAAAAAAGTTTTGGATTGGCGGAGAGCGGATTTCAGTAAAATAAGACAGGATCTGGCCAAGGTAAGCTGGGGACAGCTACTAATGGGGAAATCTACAGAAGAGCAGTGGGGGGGCATTCAAAAAGGAAATGGGGAGGGTGCAAACCCAGCATGTTCCCTCGAGGGTGATAGGGAGGTGTAACAAGCCCAGAGAACCATGGATAACCCGAGATATCCAGGATACAATGAGAAGGAAAAGAGAGGCTTTTAAAAAGTACAAGGGGAGCAAATCAGTGGAGGGATTAGTGAGGTTTAGAAAGTGCATGGTGGAGCTTAAGAAAGCAAAGAGGGGATATGAGAAAGCTCTGGCTGGTAAAAGTTGGGAAAATCCCAAGATATTCTGTAAGTCTATCAATGGGAAGAGGATAACCAGGGAAAGAGTGGGGCCCATTAGGGACCAAGGGGGCAATCAGTGGATGGAACCAGAGGACATTGGCAGAGTGTTGAATGAATATTTCACATCCGTCTTCACCCAAGAGAATGAGGACGATGGTGTGGAATTCAGGGAGAGACTGAGAGGTTCTTGAGCAGATTGACATTGGGAAGGACAAGGTATTGGAGGTGTTGGCAGCCTTAAAAGTGGATAAATCTCCAGGTCCGGATGATTGGGGGAAGGCTGACTATAGCCGGATTAGGCAGGAATTGGTGGATGTTGATTGGGAGAGGATGTTCGAGGGTAAGTCCGCGTCTGGCATGTGGGAGTCTTTTAAGGAACTATTGATAAGGCTGCAGGATAGGCATGTGCCTGTAAAAAGGAAAGATAGGAAAGGTAGGATTCGAGAGCCGTGGATAACCAGGGAAATTGAGGATCTGATTAAAATGAAAAGGGAGGCGTACGTTAAGTCCAGGCAACTGAAAACAGATGGAGCTCTGGAGGAATACAGAGAGAGTAGGAAAGATCTCAAACGGGGAGTTAGAAGGGCAAAAAGAGGGCACGAGATGTTCTTGGCAGGCAGGATTAAGGAGAATCCTAAGGCATTCTATTCATACGTTAGGAACAAAAGAGTTGTCAGGGAGAAAATCGGACCTCTTAGGGACAAAGGAGGGGAATTATGCTTAGAACCCAAGGGAATAGGGGAGATCCTAAATGAATACTTTGCATCGGTATTCACGAAGGAGAGGGGCGTGTTAACCGGGAGTGTCTCGGAGGGAGGTGTTGACCCGTTAGAGAAAATCTCCATTACGAGAGAGGAAGTGTTAGGTTTTTTAGGGAACATTAAAACTGACAAAGCCCCAGGGCCTGATGGCATCTATCCTCGACTGCTCAGGGAGACGAGAGGTGAAATTGCTGGGCCTCTGACGGAAATCTTTGTCGCTTCTTTGGACACGGGTGATGTCCCTGAGGATTGGAGGATAGCGAATGTGGTCCCGTTGTTTAAGAAGGGTAGCAGGGATAACCCAGGAAATTATAGGCCGGTGAGCTTGACGTCCGTGGTAGGGAAGTTGTTGGAGAGGATTCTTAGAGACAGGATGTATGTGCATTTAGAACGGAACAATCTCATTAGTGACAGACAGCATGGTTTTGTAAGAGGGAGGTCGTGCCTTACAAATTTGGTGGAGTTTTTTGAGGAAGTGACAAAAACGGTTGATGAAGGAAGGGCCGTGGATGTCGTCTATATGGATTTCAGCAAGGCATTTGACAAAGTCCCACATGGCAGGTTGGTTAAGAAGGTTAAGGCTCATGGGATACAAGGAGAAGTGGCTCGATGGGTGGAGAACTGGCTTGACCATAGGAGACAGAGGGTAGTGGTCGAAGGGTCTTTTTCCGGCTGGAGGTCTGTGACCAGTGGTGTTCCGCAGGGCTCTGTACTGGGACCTCTGCTATTTGTGATATATATAAATGATTTGGAAGAAGGTGTAACTGGTGTAATCAGCAAGTTTGCGGATGACACGAAGATGGCTGGAATTGCGGATAGCGAAGAGCATTGTCGGGCAATACAGCAGGATATAGATAGGCTGGAAAATTGGGCGGAGAGGTGGCAGATGGAATTTAATCCGGATAAATGCGAAGTGATGCATTTTGGAAGAAATAATGTAGGGAGGAGTTATACAATAAATGGCAGAGTCATCAGGAGTATAGAAACACAGAGGGACCTAGGTGTGCAAGTCCACAAATCCTTGAAGGTGGCAACACAGGTGGAGAAGGTGGTGAAGAAGGCATATGGTATGCTTGCCTTTATAGGACGGGGTATAGAGTATAAAAGCTGGAGTCTGATGATGCAGCTGTATAGAACGCTGGTTAGGCCGCATTTGGAGTACTGCGTCCAGTTCTGGTCGCCGCACTACCAGAAGGACGTGGAGGCATTGGAGAGAGTGCAGAGAAGGTTTACCAGGATGTTGCCTGGTATGGAGGGTCTTAGCTATGAGGAGAGATTGGGTAGACTGGGGTTGTTCTCCTTGGAAAGACGGAGAATGAGGGGAGATCTAATAGAGGTATACAAGATTATGAAGGGTATAGATAGGGTGAACTGTGGGAAGCTTTTTCCCAGGTCGGAGGTGACGATCACGAGGGGTCACGGGCTCAAGCTGAGAGGGGCGAAGTATAACTCAGACATCAGAGGGACGTTTTTTACACAGAGGGTGGTGGGGGCCTGGAATGCGCTGCCAAGTAGGGTGGTGGAGGCAGGCACGCTGACATCGTTTAAGACTTACCTGGATAATAACATTAGCAGCCTGGGAATGGAGGGATACAAACGATTGGTCTAGTTGGACCAAGGAGCGGCACAGGCTTGGAGGGCCGAAGGGCCTGTTTCCTGTGCTGTACTGTTCTTTGTTCTTTGTTCTTTGTTCTTTGATTTGTGTCCCAGGCTGCTGTGGGAGGCAAGGGAGGAGATTGCAGGGGCTCTGACCCAAATCTTCAATTCCGCAATTCCACCAACCTTTGTGTTGTCCACAAACTTACTCATCAATCCAGTTACATTTTCTTCCAAATCATTTATATATATTACAAACAGCAAAGGTCCCAGCACTGATCCCTGAGGAACGCAGCTTGTCACAGCCCTCCGTTCAGAAACACACCCTTCATTCATTTTGGTAGGAATAACAGCAAAATGGGCTATTATTTAAATGGTAAAAAATTGCAGCATGCTGCTGTGCAGAGGGACCTGGGTGTCCTTGTGCAGGAATCTCAAGGAGTTGGTTTGCAGGTGCAGCAGGTAATTAAGAAGGCAAATGGAATTTTGTCCTTCATTGCTAGAGGGATGGAGGTTAAAAACAGCGAGGTTATGTTGCAGCTGTATAAGGTGCTGGTGAGGCCACACCTGGAGTACTGTGTACAGTTTTGGTCTCCTTACTTGAGAAAGGATATACTGACACTAGAGGGGGTGCAGAGGAGATTTACTCGGTTGATTCCAGAGTTGAGAGGGTTGGCTTATGAGGAGAGACTGAGTAGACTGGGGCTATACTTATTGGAATTCAGAAGAATGAGGGGAGATCTTATAGAAACATATAAGATTGTGAAGGGAATAGATAAGGTAGAAGCAGGGAAGTTGTTTTCACTGCTCCAAATCGAAATGGAGGCCTCCAAATCTACCCTCCGGCTCCATCCCTCCCTCATGACCCATCCCACAGTATCTCACCGGCTAAGAATTTCCACAACCGCCTCAATCGGAGTTACATAGAACATAGAACAGCACAGCACAGAACAGGCCCTTCGGCCCATGATGTTGTGCCGAGCTTTATCTGAAACCAAGATCAGTCGGGAAACTCAAGTCAATATCTGACATTCACTCGATTCATCAGGAGCTGAATATCATTGGCCTTGAAATGTGGAAGGAGAGATGTTTGTCGGTTCTGACTGTGGGAAAAGATTTCAAACCAGTGTGCCTGGAAAAGCACCGAGACACACACACACACACCCGAGTCAGACTGTTCCAGTGAACTGACTATGAAAACAGCTTTAACCAGTTACACAGCCTGAAAAACAATCACACCATTCACAGCGAGGAGAAACTGTACACGTGTTATGTGCTTGGACGAGGTTTCAACTGATCACCCAACCTGGAGAGACACAAGGAAACCAATACCACGGAGAAACCATGGAAATGTTGGGACTGTGGGAAGGGATTCAGTTCTCCGTCCCATCTGGAAGCTCATCGACGCAGTCACACTGGGGAGAGACCGTTCACCTGCTCTGTGTGTGGGAAGGGATTTACTCGGTTACCCTGTCTTCAGACACACCAGCTTGTTCATTCTGGGAACAAACCTTTCACTTGCTCTGACTGTGAGAAGAGCTTTAAAAGGAACCTGGATTTTCTGACTCACCAACGTATTCACACTGGGCAGAGACCATTCACCTGTTTGTTCTCACTGGAACAACGGAGGGTGAGGGGAGACCTGATAGAAGTCTCCAAGATTATGTGAGGCATGGACAGAGTGGATAGTCAGAAGCTTTTTCCCAGGGTGGAAGAATCAATTACTCAGGGGCACAGGTTTAAGGTGCGAGGGGCAAGGTTTAAAGGAGATGTACGAGGCAGATTTTTTACACAGAGAGTAGTGGGTGCCTGGAACTCGTTGCCGGGGGAGGTAGTGGAAGCGGATACGGTAGTGACTTTTAAGGGGCGTCTTGACAAGTACATGAATAGGATGGGAATAGAGGGATATGGTTCCCGGAAGGGTAGAGGGTTTTAGTTCAGTCGGGCAGCATGGTCGGTGCAGGCATGGAGGGGCCGAAGGGCCTGTTCCTGTGCTGTAATTTTCTTTGTTCTTTTGTTCTTTGTTCTGTGTGTGGGAAAGGATTCACTCACTCATCAAATCTCCTAAAACACCAATGATTTCACACTCGGGAGAGACTGTTCACCTGCTCTGTGTGTGGGAAGGGATTCATTCAGTCGTCCCACCTACTGAGACACAAACAAGTTCACACTGCAGAGCGGCCGTTCACCTGCTCCCGGTGTGGGAAAAGATTCACTAATTCATCCCACCTACTGGACAGTACGGTAGCACAGTGGTTAGCACTGCGGCTTCACAGCTCCAAGGACCTGGGTTCGATTCCCAATTGGGTCACTGTCTGTGTGGAGTTTGCACATTCTTCCCTTCACGAGAAGACCTTGGCAGGTAAGATTAAGGAGAACCCGAAGGTGTTCTATAAATATGTGAAGAGTACATAAGAACATAAGAAATAGGGGGTAGGCCATCTAGCCCCTCGAGCCTGCCCCGCCATTCAATAACATCATGGCTGATCTGAAGTGGATCAGTTCCACTTACCCGCCTGATCCCTATAACCCCTAATTCCCTGACCGATCAGGAATCCATCTATCCGTGATTTAAACATATTCAACGAGGTAGCCTCCACCACTTCAGTGGGCAGAGAATTCCAGAGATTCACCACCCTCTGAGAGAAGAAGTTCCTCCTCAACTCTGTCTTAAACCGACCCCCCTTTATTTTGAGGCTGTGCCCTCTAGTTCTAGCTTCCTTTCTAAGTGGAAAGAATCTCTCCATCTCTACCCTATCCAGCCCCTTCATTATCTTATAGGTCTCTATAAGATCCCTCCTCAGCCTTCTAAATTCCAACGAGTACAAACCCAATCTGCTCAGTCTCTCCTCATAATCAACACCCCTCATCTCCGGTATCAACCTGGTGAACCTTCTCTGCACTCCCTCCAAGGCCAATATATCCTTCTCTCTCTGTCTCTTTCTCTCTCTCTCTGATTCTGTGTGTGTCTCCCTCTGTGTCTCTCTGTCTCTCTCTCTGTCTCTCTCTCTGTCTCTCTCTCTGTCTCTCTCTCTGTCTCTCTCTCTCTCTGTCTCTCTCTCTCTCTCTCTCTCTCTCTGTCTCTCTCTCTCTCTTTCTCTCTCTCTCTCTTTCTCTCTCTCTCTGTCTCTATCTTTGTCCATAAGACCATAAGACATTGGTGCAGAATTATAAGATCATGGCTGATCTTTTTGTGGACTCAGCTCCACTTACCCACCTGCTCACCATAACCCTTAATTCCTTTACTGTTCAAAAATGTATCTATCCTTGCCTTAATAAAGCTCTGGTCAGACCTCATTTGGAGTATTGTGAGATGTTTTGGGCCCCGTATCTAAGGAAGGATGTGGTGGCCTTGGTAAGGGTCCAGAGGAGGTTCACAAGAATGATAGAAAAACTACAGCACAAAACAGGCCCTTCGGCCCCACAAGTTGTGCCGAACATATCCCTACCTTTTAGGGCTACCTATAACCCTCCATCCTATTAAGTCCCACGTACTCATCCAGGAGTCTCTTAAAAGACCCTATTGAGTTCGCCTCCACCACCACTGACGGCAGCCGATTCCACTCGCCCACCATCCACAACCTTAAGAGAATCTTGAACAATGACTCCCAAGTCCCTTTGTGTTTCTGATTTCCTGAGCATTTAGAAAATAGTCTCTGCCTCCATTCCTCCTTCCAAAGTGCATAACCTCACACTTTTCCACATTGTATTCCATCTGCCACTTCTTTGCCCGCTCTCCTAACCTGTCCAAGTCCTTCTGCAGCCCCCCTGCTTCCTCAATACTACCTGTCCCTCTACATATCTTTGTATCATCTGCAAACTTAGCAACAGTGCCTTCAGTTCCTTCCTCCAAATCGTTAATGTATATTGTGAAAAGTTATGATCCCAGAACCGACCCCTGAGGCACACCACTAGTCACCGGCTGCCATCCTGAAAAAGACCCCTTTATCCCCACTCTCTGCCTTCTGCCGGTCAACCAATCCTCTATCCATGCCAGGATCTTACCTTTAACACCAGGGCACTTAACTTATTTAACAGTCTCTTATGCGGCACCTTGTCAAAGGCCTGTAAATCTAAATAAATTAAAGGTCTCTCTGACTCTCTCTCTCTGTCTCTGTCTCTGTCTCTCTCTCTCTGTGTCTGTGGTGAACCATCGTTGGTTCCCACTGGATAGTACTGAGCCAGGGGCTGGCCAGGACTACAAGGATGTACATATGTTACTGTTGGGTTGTGCTATTGCTGCTGTTGGGGTTAGGGTGGGGTTGTTACACCTTTGTACTGTAGTGTTGTGGCACATCCCAGTCGGGCTCCGCCTCCTGGGAGAGGTATAAGAGTCCCTGCTCTGGCCGGGACCCCTTCAGTCTGGGATAGTGTATATAATTACTGGCTGCTTCATTACAGTAAATAAAAGCCTTTCATTTGCCGAGCTTCAAGCCTCGTGTCTGAATAGCGCATCAATTTTATTTACTGTCGTTAAACTCTCGTCGAGAAAAAAAAAAGAGAGAGTATGGAGCAAATTCTGAAGCCGGAACGCCTTACGCTAGATCCACGTGCGGTGGGCGCTTCTAACACCTTCGACCACTGGCTGAAGTGTTTTGAAGATTACCTGGCAGCCTCCGCAGCGGTCACCACAGATGATGACAGAGTCCGGGTCCTCCATGCGAGGGTAAGCAACACTGTCTACCTCGCGATCCGTGCGGCCACCGATTATACGAAGGCCCTCGAGCTTCTGAAGAAGCGCTATACCAAACCACCCAATGAGATACACGCTCGTTACCTCCTAGCCACTCGACGACGGCAGTCTGGCGAAACGATGGAGGACTATGCCAATGAGCTCCTACAGCTAGCCAGGGGCTGTAACTGCAAAGCTGTGTCGGCTGAGCAGAGCATGTACGACTTCGCCCGAGATGCGTTTGTGGCCGGGGTCGGATCGTTGTACATTTGACTTAAACTGTTGGAGAAGGGTAGCCTTAATCTTACCCAGGCCATCGAGTTAGCAGAGATGCTCGAGTCGGCCTCCAAAACCTTAGTATTATATCCGGAGGACCATGTGGAGACAACGTGGCAGGAGCAGTCGCTAATCCCTCCTCGTCCCTCGGGTTCGAAATGCTGCGTAATGGCGTGCTCCCATTCGGGCCAGACGACGGCAGCAGCCCCGGGCGGCCCGCGGTGCTATTTCTGTGGAGGAGCGAAGCATACTCGGCAAAAGTGTCCCGCTAAAGCTGTGTTGTGCACCGCATGCGGTAAAAAAGGGTATTATTCAAAAGTGTGCCGATCTAAACCCAGGAAGGCAGTGCGGCCTGCGATTCTTCAGAGCTCGGGTCTTCGTCGTCGAAGTCATCGCGGGGTTCATCCACGTGCGAGACCAGGACGACGCCATTACAGTCGACGGAGTCGGAGGAGTATGACCACCAGGGGTCGCTGAGTTTGGCGCCCTCACCCACGTGCGACTCATGGGGGCAGCCATGTTGGTCGACACTGACCACGAATGACCAGCAGGGGTCCTCCTCATCGACTTCAGCTGCCTGCAGTGGCGCTCATGAACCAACGGTGGCGTCGATCATCCTGGACCAGGCCAAGCCTCATAGACTTGACAAATCTATGATGAATATCCAGGTAAATGACCACGTGATTTATTGTCTGTTTGACTGCGGGAGCACTGAGAGCTTTATCCACCCAGACACTGTGAAGCGGTGTGGACTCCAGATTCAACCTGCCAAACAGACAATCTCTATGGCATCAAGGTCCCGGTCTGTTGCCGTGCTAGGGAGTTGCGTGGTAACCTTGAAGGTGCAAGGTACAGTTTACGAGCGTTTCAAACTCCTTGTGTTGCCGTATCTTTGCGCGCCAATACTTCTCGGACTAAACTTCGTGGTCCACTTGAGGAGTGTAATCCTACAGCACGGTGGGCCACTCCCTTCAGTGGCAGTGGGAAAACAGCAGCAGCCTCTAAATTGCCCAACGCGCCCCGCCTGCAGCCTCTCGACGCTGAAGATCACCACACCCTCCTTGTTCCAGAATCTTGTGCCAGGCTGCAAGCCCATCGCGACTAAAAGTAGGCGTTACAGCACTGTGGATTGGATCTTCATCAGATCTGAGGTTCAGCGGCTCCTCAAAGAAAGGATCATACAACCCAGTGTTAATCCGTGCAGAGCGCAGGTTGTGGTGGTCAAGAGCGGGAACAAACCCCGGATGGTCATCGACTACAGTCAGACCATTAACTGATATACGCAGCTGGATGCGTATCCCCTCCCGCGCATATCTGATATGGTCAATCAGATTGCGCAGTACCGGGTGTTCTCCACCATAGACCTCAAGTCCGCCTACCACCAACTCCCCATTCGCCCAGAGGACCGACAATATACGGCCTTTGAGGCGGATGGTCGCTTGTATCACTTTCTCAGGGTTCCCTTTGGTGTCACCAATGGGGTCTCGGTCTTCCAGCGTGCTATGGACCGAATGGTGGACCAGAACGGGCTGCGGGCTACCTTCCCGTACCTGGATAACGTCACCATCTGCGGCCATGACCAGCAGGACCACGACACGAATCTCCTGAACTTCCTATGCACTGCATCTCGCCTGAACCTGACCTACAACAGGGAGAAGTGTGTATTCAGTACGCGCCATTTAGCCATCCTGGGATACGTGGTGGAAAACGGGGTCATTGGCCCTGATCCAGGCCGTATGCGCCCCCTTTCTGAACTTCCCTTGCCCACTAGTGCAAAAGCACTGAGAAGATGCTTAGGCTTCTTCTCTTATTATGCGCAGTGGGTTCCCAACTACGCGGATAAAGCCCGTCCGCTCATCAAGTCCACGACTTTTCCCTTAACGCCAGAGGCCCGATTGGCCTTCGATAAATTAAAAGCCGACATCGCGAAAGCCACGATGCACGCGGTAGACGAGTCCATCCCCTTTCAGGTGGAAAGCGATGCATCTGATTTCGCCCTGGCCGCCACACTTAACCAGGCGGGCAGGCCCGTCGCATTTTTTTCCCGCACCCTCCAAGGCCCCGAAATTCGGCATTCAACGGTGGAAAAGGAGGCCCAGGCCATTGTGGAGGCCGTCAGGCACTGGCGCCATTACTTGGTGGGAAAACGGTTCACCCTGATCACGGACCAGCGGTCCGTGGCGTTCATGTTTAACAACACGCAGAGGGGCAAGATCAAGAATGATAAGATCTTGCGGTGGAGAATTGAACTCTCCACCTATAACTACGACATCATGTACTGTCCAGGGAAACTCAATGAGCCCTCGGATGCCCTCTCGCGTGGAACATGCGCTAGTATACAGGAGGACCGTTTGCATGCCCTCCATAATGACCTGTGCCATCCTGGGGTCACTCGGCTCTACCACTTTATAAAAGCCCGCAACCTGCCTTACTCGGTGGAGGACGTCAGGTCAGTAACAAGGAGCTGTCGGGTTTGCGCGGAATACAAACCGCACTTTTATCGACCTGACCGGGCACATTTAGTCAAGGTCACTCGTCCCTTCGAGAGACTGAGTGTCGATTTTAAGGGCCCCCTTCCCTCAACAGATCGGAATGTGTATTTCCTCAATATCATTGATGAGTACTCCCGGTTCCCTTTTGTTGTTCCCTGCTCTGATACATTCGCTGCCACGGTTATCAAGGCATTCCGTGATCTTTTTACCCTGTTCGGGTACCCCGGCT